>NC_056747.1:886430248-886669686 GCF_019279795.1 Protopterus annectens | reverse complement strand
TATTATTGTTGGTGTTGTGTCTTTTCTGTATAAGAAAAATCTTCGTTGTGTTCTTAGATTGATATTTTTTATTGTGTTCTGTAGTTTGATTAGTTTAAACTGTCTGGCTTTAAAAAAGTATGGCAAGTGTGGCCATAAAATCCCATTGTCTGATGCCCGTGACTTTTGCATGTACTTCTTAGGTTCCGACCATTTGCAGTTTTCTTGCTGTATTTGTAAAGCTTTCAATTCAAGAGTGCTGGTGGACAGGTAGAACAAATTAATCCTCAAGGGTCTTCCTTCAGCCTTTGGAGACTCTTACTGGAGGTCAAACCTCTCCGTTGGATAAAAATAAAAAGAGGTCAAGAAAAGACATTCAGACCCGCCCAAATCCACTGATTTTTTCTTGTGATGACTACAGAACTTACTAAAAAACTTGAAAAAGTTTGGGAGTTAAGGGTAAACCTTCGGATCCAACTTCTTCCTATACCAAACATGTTTCTTGAGATCTGACTCATTCTGTTCTGAAGCCTCTTTGTAGAGTTAGGTGTGTGTCTTACTTGGATCCTGTTCCTTTTGAACTCCCATCTATGTTCCTGGAAAGATGCTTCCATTCAAGATCTCCTTCTATAGTTTCTTCCCGGTCTTCTAGAAGTCTCACAGAAACTCATCTGGAAAGAATGATGAGGAAGTTTCCCTTGGCACAAATTCAGATAGTTCTCCCAGCTCCTTCCTCTAACTAGTCCGAAGACCTTTACTAGTACTACCACACCCATCTTGGCTCCCTCTTCGATCTGTCCATCTATTTTGGAGCCCTTGGATCCAAGACTTCCGACGCAGTCTGTATTGGATTCAAAGATTGCTTTATTTTCAGATTAGATATCGTCTTTTGAGTGTACCAGCTCCAAGCATGTCTGAGCTGGATGACTCTCATCCCTTTGTCAAGAGGGATGGATAGTGTGGCAGTGGGTGTTCTCCTCCGGTGCCTTCTGGTGGCAATGCACATTCCATGGAAATCCATTGTACTAAAGGAGGGACTCAGTAGGTCCATTTTGTTACCTCATGATAGGTCTCTGAATCGATCAATGGTGGGGAACATTTTCTGATGTTTCGGCCAACCTTGCAATCTCTTTGCAACTTCCCACACAACAGGTGCAGTAGGTATTTTAATGTAAATCTCCCTCAGGGGTAGTCGCTGAGAGATGCTATAGTCCACATTTGGCTTTCTGATCTTTTTTATGCCTATCCTCCATTACTTGTGATTCTAAAATTCTGACAGAAAGCACATCAGGTTAAGAGTACACTTATCCTCATTGCCTCCTTCTGGCCTTGCCAAGTGTGGTTACCCTTCCTTTGGTCTCATCTTCGTTATCCTCCATGATTTATGGATCCCAGTCTAGACCTTTTCTGACATCATTCAGGGATGAAGTGTCTCAAAATTCCAGGCGTCAATCATGGTTTCCTCATTACTGTAGATAGGTAGACAGCCCAGGCTTTCCTCCCCAGTATGACATATGCTTTCATCGTCCCAGAAATCCTCTACAAGGAATATCTAAAAAAGTGAATTGGAAGTACTTTCAAATTGGGCTTTTTAAGAAGGAAAGTTCCCCCTTTCCTGCTCCAATTTCTTTGGTTCTAGAATTGTTAGCCTTTATTTTTCAGAAAGGTGTTAGTTTCTCCACAATCATAATACAATTAGCAACCATATTAAATGTGTAGTCAGGAGAAAAAGCTTCCTCTTCAGGTTCTTCCAAACTTTGCAAGGCTTTTATAAAAGGCACCTTCTTACTCAGGTCTCCAGTGAAAGATCCATCCCCTCCTTGGGATTTGACAATTTTGCTTCAGGGGTTGACACAGCCTTTTGGGATGTAAAGTTTTTGTCATGGAAAACTGCATTTCTAGTACCAGTTACATCTACAAGTTGAATTTCAGGACTCCAGATTATCATCCAAATCCCCTTGCATTGTTTTTTCACAAAGACAAGTATTGCCTTTTGAGCCAACCTGTCCTCCTTACCAAATGTAATTTCTGAATCGAATATAATTTCAACAGCCTGTTTTCTTCCCTTGTTTTTCAAGTAATGGAAAGTGCATGCTACATCTTCTAGATGTACATAGACTTACACAGGAAAAAGGATTTCAAGAAAACAAAGGTTCATAGGTTGGTACTGGGCTATCTGCCCAAAGGCATATATTAGCCCAGCGTCGTTGTGCGGTATTCGCCACCCCTTTAGTAGTTCCCTAGACCCTTGTACTAGCAGCTAGTACCCTTGGCCCCTATCTAGTAGTGCTGTTGGTGTCATCCCCGGTGTGAACAATCTGATGTCCTTCAAGGATGCATCTGCAGTCCTGACATATGGGTTGTCCTGCCTCAGGCAGCCCTTCGGTCGGCCGGATTCCAAAGTCTGGGTCCGGCGTCGGCTGATGTCGCCCTTTTCCCGACGTCAGAGCGCCTGGGGTATAAAAGCGTCAGCTGACGCCATCTTCTTCAGTCTTTCTTGCCACGCGGCGCCCGAAGCAGAAGCAGTTTGCAAGTGCCGGTCGACCAGCTCCTGTGTTTTCAGCTACTGAAGTCTTCAAAAAAGCTAAGTATCCCGTTGGGGACCTTTTCTTGCCTTAGCCGATGTCAGATAAAACTGTAAAAGTTAATAATTGTTTAATTTGTGGGAAACAAATACCTCATAAGGATTTCCACTCTTACTGCTTACTCTGCCTAGGCCCAGAACACAACGTCTCGGCCTGTACAGCTTGTGCTTCTTTCAGTAAACGCACTCTTAGGCGTCGGACCGAGTTTGCACAGAATTATTTTGGGGAAGATTTCTGTTATATCATGCCGTCGGAGCTTCCAACAGCACATTTACCTAAAAAACAGAAGGATAAGGACCGACACCCGCGGTCCGCTGTCTCTGCCGACACCACGCTTAGGCCTACCGAGAGTGTCTCTGTCTCTTCTGAGCCGGTTTCACAACCGCTACAGACCGACGACACCGCCCCACCGGTTACTTCGGTACCGCAGGCCAGCTCGGTGCCGGTTTCTGTTCCCCCCTTTGAGACCGTAGCCCGGGATATTTCTAACACCATTTCAGTGGATAAGACTATTCCAGCACGCGGGGCTGCCAGGCCTCCAGTGTCTATGTCCATTAAGGCCTACACACGTGCTAAGGCTGCCAAACAGGCTAAGTCTCTCCCTCCAAGATCTGTTTCTCTGGGATCCACTTCTGGTTCTCAAATTTTAAGTTTAGCGGAGGACCTTATTTCTTTAATTAGGGGTTCTCAGCCACATCCAGATAGAGGCTCTCAGCCGCCTTCTGTCAAGAGGCCTAGGGTTGAGCAGGTAGATCCCCCCAGTCCTCCGATGAGGCCTCTGGTGATTCTGCACATTCAGACTACCAGGAGGACGCCTTCCCGGCCTAAGAGGATTCTGATGCGGAGGAATCCATTCCCTCTGCTTCTCCTCCTGAGGAGTTTTCCTTTGGGAAAACGCTTCATTCCATGAGGGAAAACTTCAAATGGCAAGGCCAAGAATACTCAGATTCTAGGAAAAGGTTAAGGGAATTTTTAAAGCTACCTCAGCATAGACCCTTAGCTATTCCTCCAGTTTTAAATGTTTTAGATGTGTACTTAGAATCTAGTGTTTCCCCTGACTCCCTCCCCCCTGCCCCTGTCAAGCCAGACAGGTACTACAGGGTCCCAGACACACATCAATTTCTGTACAAGGGCCATACTACTGGCCCTGAATCTATTTCTCAGGGGCCTAAAGGGGTTTCCTCCACTACTGCTAAGAATCCACTTCCTCTGAAAGAGATTCTAGGGCTTTAGAAATGTGGGGCAAGAAAGTATATACATCTTCCACCCTTTCTATGCGAGCATTAAATTGTCAATTTCATATGACTCAGTATCAGTAATACATGTTGGATGACTTGCAAAAGAAATTGGCTTCCCCTGAACCATTAGATAGAAAGGGGTTACAGGAATTGGTTCATAATACTCAGCAGGTTAGCAACCATTTCCTTCAGTGTGGATATGATGCATTGGAAGCTTCATGTAGAGCAGCAATGACATGTGCGGTCATACGCAGACATGCTTGGTTAAAGGAACAAACATTGCCAGACCATGTGAAAATTAAGCTTTTGGATGCACCACTAGAGAAACATAAGCTATTTGGTGCTACTGCACAAGAGGTTTTAAAGAAAATAGAGAAAAAGGCAAAATCAGTGCAAACAGTCAAAGATTTCCTCCAGGTACAGCCTCCAAGATTCAGCAGGAATTGGCCTTCTAAGCATTGGTCCTTTCCAGACACAGACAAAATTCAAAGAGGCAAAAACAGACGTGGCAGAGGTAGAGGGCAAACTCGAGGCTCCTACAGAGGACGTCAATGGCAGCCTCCGAACCAGAGAGGAGGGGCAGGACCTTCCACTGCTCCGCAGGGACAATCTCAATGACTTGACTTTGACTCCGCCATCCAGGGCTCAATTAGAAGCACCTTTGGGCGGAAAATTATCTTTATTCTCATATAATTGGCACAATATTACAAAGGACAAATGGATACTGGACATAATAGACAAAGGATACAGATTCCATTTTCATACACTACCAACAAGACATGACAGGCCAAACCTGCCACCAAATCAAAGGGCAGAGGCACTCAAACAAATAACAAACCTACTTCAAATAAGAGCAATAGAAAAGGTTCCTTCTACAGAACAAGGCCAAGGATTTTATTCAAGACTGTTCCTTGTTCCAAGAAAAGAAAACCAATGGAGACCCATTCTGGACTTGTCCGCACTGAATACTTACCTTATTGTGCCAAAATTCAAAATGCTGACTTTACAGCAACTCCTTCCCATGCTGGGCAAGGGGTCTTTGCTGGTAACTCTGGACCTCAAGGAGGCATACCTGCATGTCCCAATCAGACAAAGTTGCAGAAGATACCTCAGATTTCTTGCAGGCTCAGAGCATTATCAATTCTCAGCATTGCCCTTTGGCTTATCTACTGCGCCCAGAGTGTTCACGAAATGCCTGGCATCAGTAATTGCACATTGCAGACTTCAGGGGATACAAATATACCCTTACCTGGACAACTGCCTTATACAAGCGGACATCCAACAAGCCTTGTTAAAAAACTTGGACTATGTCATTCACCTACTGCAGGCCTTGGGATACACAGTCAATATTCAGAAATAAAGTCTCGTACCATCCCAACAAATACCTTTCCTGGGTGCCACACTGGACACAAACACCCAGATGGCTTTCTGACAAAAAAACAAAAACAATTACCAGAATACTTCAGAAAATTGGCAACACACACCCAGATGACTGCAAGGAAAATCCTGCAGGCCCTGGGTTTCATGGCATCTTGCATTCTTCTGATTCCACACGCAAGGCTGCATATGAGGAAACTACAATGGTATCTAAAAAGTCTATGGTCTCAACACAGCTACAGCCTGGAAGCATTGATCCCACTCATTCCATGCCTTCAAAAGGAATTTCTGTGGTGGGCTCAAGCAAGCCAGATAAACAAAGGTCTGCCTTTCAGCAAGCCTCATACAAGTCAAACCATAACAGACGCCTCAGACCATGGATGGGGTGCGCACGTGGAGGGCAGATGCATTCAAGGACAATGGACACAAAAAGAAAAGCACCTGCACATCAACCAAAAAGAAATGCTGGCAGTGATGCTTGTAATAAAGGCCTTCGAAAAGTTCATGCATCAGGACCATCTACTAATAAAGACAGACAATACCACAGTTATGTGGTACATAAACAAGCAAGGAGGTACCCATTCCTACCCTCTTTGCAGACTGGCAATGAATCTCTGGGATATTTCCCTACAATTGAAAATAGAGCTACAATCCCAGTTTTTACGAGGGAAGGACAATGTTCTGGCGGACAGCCTAAGCAGAAACATCATGGATCCACACGAATGGATGTTGCATCCAGACATTTTCTTACAAATAACTCAAGCATGGGGAAGGCCGGATATAGATCTTTTTGCCTCCCACCTCAATCACCATCTGAAAAAGTTTTGCACAAGGACATACCATCCTCAAGAATGGAAGGTGGACGCTCTCTCCTTCAGTTGGAACTCTCTAACACTATATGCCTTCCCACCTCTTCCTTTGATGACCAAGGTGTTACTAAAGATGAAGACAGAGCAACCGAAAGTCATACTGATAGCTCCAGACTGGCCAAGACAACACTGGTACCCACTGCTAGGGAGCTTGACGCACACAAATCCGTGGCTCCTTCCTCAATGGCCACTTCTTCTGACACAGCACAATTACAGGACACTACACCCCAGCTTGAAAACATTGAAGCTGACAGCTTGGAAGATTCCATGACTGTTCCTCAGGATACACTTTCCAAAAGGGTAAAAGGATATCATCCTGGAGGCGCGCAGACCTTCCACTAGAAAAACATAGCAAAATGGAAGAGATTTCTTATCTGGAACAGCAAAAAGGGTCAAGACCCATCAGTGATGAGCATTCCACAGATCCTAGAATATTTGGCAGAAATGCTCCACAATGGCCTTTCATATTATTCCATAAAAATACGTGCTTCAGCAATATCTGCCAAATATAACACTGATCCGCCTGTATTTTCTCACCCATTGCTAAGACAGTTTCTAAGAGGTATAAAGAACATCAACCCTCCAAGGAAACCACCAATGCCTGCATGGGACCTCAACTTCATGCTGGAAAAATTAACTCTTCCTCCCTTTGAACCAGCAGCATCTTCAGAGTTGCAATTTCTGTCTTGGAAGACAGCTTTCCTTCTGGCAGTAACCTCAGCAAGAAGAGTCTCTGAGCTACAGGCCCTTATGGCAATACAACCATTTCTCATTTTTCATCAGGACAGAGTTTCTTTGAGAACCAATCCGTCATTCATGCCAAAGGTGGTATCCAGGGTGTCCCTGAATCAAGCTATTCACCTGCCTACCTTCTTTCCCAATCCTCAAAATAAAGGAGAGAGACTTCTGCACACCTTGGACATACACAGACAGTTGCGCTACTACTTGGACAGAACAAAGTCTTTCAGAAAGTCTGACCAGCTTTTTGTAGCTTACGCTGCTGGATTGCAGGGAAAAGCAATTTCTAAACAGACAATTTCTAAATGGATTGGAAATTGCATTCGATTCTGCTACTCTTTTCATGGAAAAACTGTGCCATCTGATATCAGGCCACATTCCACCAGAGCTACAGCCATCTCCACAGCCTTTTTAGGAGGAGTGGCAACAAAGGACATTTTAGAAGCTGCTACATGGAGCTCCGTGCATACATTTTCCAAACATTACAACCTGCCTTTATATTCCAGATCCAGAGCAGGGTTTGCTTCTGCAGTCCTGCAGGGCATTTTAGCTACACCATCTTTGTCTTAGTGCCTACCACCCCCAGGTTGGCTATGGTATTCAACCCATATGTCAGGACTGCAGTTGCATCCTTGAAGGACATAGTACAGTTTTGTACCTACCATAAATGTAGATGTCAGATAGGTATGCAACTGCAGTCAGGTTTTCCCTCCCACCTACCCCTCTGTGGTATTCTTTTGGGTTTCTACCCCTCATTTTAGCTACCTGGAGTAATCTTTTATGGTTTATTTGTTTTTATGTTGTTGTACTTGTCTGGAATTTTTTCTCTATTTTCAAAATTTTGCCTTCCTTAGAGGGCACCTGGCATCTGGGGCAAGAAACACTGAAGAAGATGGCGTCGGCTGACGCTTTTATACCCCAGGCGCTCTGACGTCGGGGAAAGGGCGACATCAGCCGACGCCAGACCCAGACTTTGGAATCCGGCCGACCGAAGGGCTGCCTGAGGCAGGACAACCCATATGTCAGGACTGCAGTTGCATACCTATCGGACAACTACATTTATGGTAGGTACAAAACTGTACTTTATACCCATCCACTCATCAAGGTTCCTCTTGAAGAGTGATAGTGAGGGGCTCTGTCTTTATGTAGATCGGGACCTTGTTCCATAGTAAGGGAAGTCTCTGCGAAGGGAATCTATCCCTCCAGCATGTTCTATTCATTGTTGTGTTGAGGTTTATATCCCTAGAGCGTGTAGCTCGAGTAGATTTGGTTTTGCTAAGATGGAGCATGTTCAACAATTCTGGGTTGTACATGGCTCCGTACATTAGACAGAGGTCGCCTCTGAGAAAGCGGTATGCAACAGAGAACAGTCTTAGCTTTTTCAATCGTGCTGCATAGGGCAACTGTTTGAGGCCAGTAATCCTCTTGGTTAGGTACCTTTGTGGTCTCTCTAGCTGCTGGAGATGTCTAGCCAGATACATTGCAATTGGTGCATTGTACTCAATAATGGGTCTGATGAGGGAAGAGTAGTGGGGCACCATTACATCCTTAGATCTTGATGCGAACCCTTTCGTGATCAGATGGGTCACATAGAAGGATTTTCTAACCACTTTGGCAACATGGTTATCAAAGGAAAGCTGACTATCTACTTGGGTCCCGAGATCCCTTATTTCTTCTTCAGATTTCAGGGGATTACCTCCTATGACATGCCAGTTGTTTTCTTTGTCACTAAACAGACAGACTGGAATCACCAGTTTCTAACGTCACCCTGGCAAAATAGATTACCGATTGCATTTTTTTTGTGCATTCAGCAAGGCCTCTCCCTTTCAAAGCCTCCTGAGGCTCATTCAACTAGATCTATGACTGCTTTTTCCATCTTTGGTCTACAACTTCCATTGATTTTGTACAGCAGCTACCTGGTCTAATGCTCATACATTCATTACTCATTACAAACTAGATTTGATTTCTAGAAGCAGAGCTGCCTTTGGTTCAGTAGTTGTCCAGAATATCTTTCCATAAGGGACACCCTAGATTTACGTATCTGGGTCTCTTTCCCATATGTTGAGAAGAATGAAAAGGATAACATGAGATGTTAGTTATGTACTCGCCATAGTGATTTTATGGATATTTTGAAACATTTGGTTCCAAGCTTGAAGCCTATTATAGTGTTGTTTCTTTTTTCCTCCTCTATCTAGGATTTGTAAGGCAGCAGACTCTATTTGTAGGCTGGCTGGGGCATTATGGTAGAGGGAGCTGCTCAAAAGTGTGATCTGTAACTTTGTGTTATGTGGCTGAGTCTGATCCTAGGTTGGATCCATAACCCAGTGCATTGAGAAATAATGAAAATGGACAACACAGATGCACAGTTATGGTGAGTCCTTAACTTTAATTTTAACGCTGTACATAGCAAGATGCAAGCAGTGAAATTTAGTAGACAGTAATAAAGTTGAAGGATTTTATCTGGGAGGGAAAAAGGCAAGACTTAAGTAAGTTAAATTGATAATGTGAATAGAAGAAGGTGATTTAAGATTACTTGATTTGAAGGGTTGTTGTAGAGCTACACAATTAAGGATCACATACATAACACAGGCAGGTGGTTCTAATTCAGAGTGAAAACTGATGAACAAGCAGAGAGCGCGAGTTCAAAAAATAAGGACAGAGTGGGATTTTGGATGGAGATCCTTTGAAAATTAACCATAGAAAATATCACATTCATAAAGTTAAAGTATTCTAAGAACTAAGCCAACACAGTTGATTTTGCCAGTAGAGATGACTGAAAGTAAGGGGTTTAGAAAATTAAGAGGCAGAAAATTATTGGAGAAATCTGGCAATTGAGCCAATGTATTTGGAGCAAATAACGGCAAAGTAATAGAGTGAGATGAGGTCTAGAAGTCTGGACTGCAAATTAGAGACTGCCATCTCTACCAGTGATTGATGTCTGAGGATAGGCAAAGAGAAGGGGATATGTGTGGGGTCCTTTAAGTGAAAGACCAACACTGGTAGTGTTTTTACTGGAGTCTATAACAGGAGTTGCTGTTAAAAAATGGAGAATTAGTAGGGCATGTAAAACATTGCATGACAAGTATAATATGCAGTTAGATGAAGTAAGAAATGATTGGAAAGAGGCTGATAACTGATTTTATAGGGGAACAATGGGAGAACATATGGATGGCTTCCAAGTATGCAAGTAAGGCCTGAAGGTGTAAGATTTTTGCTTGAAAGTGTTTGCATTGGTATTTTATAACCCAAAAGACTAGAACGACTTTTCCCTTGGGTAGATGGATAGCAAATGTTGAAGGTGTGACGGGTGAGAAAAATGTAACCAGGAGCATGTTTTTTGGGGGAGTGTAATGAGTTGGTTGATTTTCAAAGTTCCCTCCAGACTTCTGTGCCAGAAATATTGAGGGAGCAAATGTGCGTTAGCAAGGATGTGATCCTTTTGAGCAGTGACACACTATCTGAATTGCCTTGTACGTAATATGGCCTTAAGTTTAATTCTGTTGGCTGCCAAAAAAAGCAAGTACTAGAAAATAGGAATCAAACTCTGAACGAACTATTTGTAGAATGCTGTAAAAAAACATAAAAATAACAGGAAATGGGAGATTTGGTTAAGAAGTAACAGAAATTATTTAGAGGAACTGTCAAAGGTTAAAGTATTGCAGAATAAGGGGACTTTGCAGAACAAGAGGAGGCACAGTTGCAGACTACTAAAGAGACAATAAGGGAGTCCATGAGCTTAAAAAGATTGCTGTAAGTTTTTTTTTTCTCCAGAGCACAAAATGTTATCACTACTTTGGCAACAGAAACTGGGAAGGGTTGTTTCTTAACTTGGGGAGTCTATAATATGAAAAATGACCAGAGATCATGTAGAGGGATTAAATATATTTTGGAAATTTTATAAAAAAAATTGTAAAAAGCAGAGGAATATGGAAATCTAGAAAAAGCAGAAATGGAAGCATTCATGGAAGACTTGGGTATGCCAATGTTAGAGGTAGGTGAGGCTCAATAATTAGAAGTTAATAATTAAGGGTTATTTTAGAGTTGCACAATTAAGGTTCATATACACAACACAAGCAGAAAACTCTAATTCCAAGTGGAAGTGGATGATATTGAAGAAATAGACTGGGATTAAAGAAATGAGAGAGTGGGATTTTGGATGAAGATCCTGAAGGAGAGTAACAGCTCTTCAGAATATTATATATTAATAAAGTAACAGAAGGTATTCTAAGAATCAAGCCAACATGACAATGGAGAGAGGAGATTCTTCCTATAGGTATTACTGCAATTATGGGTACAGAGAATAGGAAAGAGGGGGCTGAAATTTACTGGAAAAAACTGGCAATGGAACCAAGGTTTTGGGAGCAAATAGCTTGAGGTAAGGATGACAGAATGGGAGGAGACCAAGAAGACGTTTGTATTACAGGCTATATACTGACAGGTATGGAAATAAGGTATACAAGGGACGCTGGTGGTGGAATGCAGAACTCCAGGAAGTCATCAAAAGAAAGAAGTGCAGGAAAAGTGGGAGATAGTTAAGAGGTGACCAGGCTGGGGAGGAATACTGGTTGATAAAGGGAGGAGTTGCAGCACAAAGAACAAGGCATCTGAGGCAATTTACCAGCTTCTGCAAAGTGACTCAGTGGATGGCACAAAGATAATTTCTTATCAGGTGGTAAGGTAAAGACATAAAGATAAAGGGCAAAGTCAGACACCCTTCAAAAGGAATAGCAGCCGCAACTTGCTCACCAATCTGCAGGACATCAAAGGCAGATGGAAGGAGTACTTCCAGCAGCTTTTGAATGAAGAAAACCCCAAAGAAGCTGTACTGACTCGGACACAGCCTACAGTGAGAGAAGAGGAGGAGCCTACCATAGAAGCAGTAAGAGCAGCAAGGAGAATGAAGTTAGGGAAAGCAGTAGGCTTAGATGAGATCACATCACAGCAAATGTGATAAAAATTCTCAGAGAGATGGGGGAGAAATGATTCCTGACTGTACTTCTAGCAGTATGGAGAGAGAGACGTATCTCAGCTGGCTGGGGAATAAGCATACTAGTGGCAGTGTTGAAGAACAGAGGGGACATTCACAAGTGTGGGCAGTATAGAGGTATCAAACTCATTTCACACTGTATGAAAGTTCTGAAACGGGCGATTAACAAACGAATAAGCAGAGTAATAGAAAGTAAGATAAGAGATGCGCAGTTCAGATTCAGATCAGGGTGCAGCACAACTGACCTATGTCTGCAGTGAGACAATTAGTTAAGCTTCAGGCGAGGAAAGACTCCACCTGGGCTTTCCAAGATTTGGAGAAAACATATGACAGGGTCTCAAGAAAGCTGATTTAGGCAGTCCTGTGCTGGTTCAAAGTGCCAGAAACATTGGTAGAATTAGTACAGGCTATGTAGAGGACCCAGCGACTCAAGTACAAACCTTATTCGGTCTCACAGAGGGTTTCCCAGTGGGAGTCTGTGTGCATTAGGATTTAGCTTCGAGTCCATTGCTGTTCATACTATTGATGGACTATATTGGCAAACAAGTTGGAGGGGATGAAGTAACAAAGTTGCTAAATGCAAACTATGTGGTATTACATGCTGACTCTGAGCAGCAACTTCAGCAAAGGATAGGGAAATGGAATGCAAAACTTGAAATCATTTGGGATAAAACGGAATATTGATAAAACACTTGTGGCAGCAAATGGGGAAAATTGGAAGAAGCTGAGAATTGCAGTCTAAGAGAAAATAGTGGAACAGGTTAACGGTTTCATGCATCTGAGAAAGTCTATATTACATTATCGAACGATGAAAATAGCGAACGCTGTTTCATCGTACAGATAATATCTAAACAAAATATCGAACAAACAGAACAGCAAATTTTTTTTCCAGGGGAAAAAATTTGCTGCTCCATTAAAAAAAACAAAAAACAAACAAAAAAAAAAAAACACTTAAACACAAATTTAAGTGGGAGGCTTCACCCCCCCCCACAGCCCCCCCTACTTAAATATACCAACTCCGAGATCTCACCATAGTGGAGGAAATGTCCAAGTCCCGAAGACAGCCCACCAAATTTTTTCCCTGGGAAAAAATTTGATTCGCTATTTTGCCATTTCGACAGTATCGGATTGACTAAATAGCATTCGCTATTTAGTCCATTTGATACTGTCATATAGACCCATCTGAGAGGGGTGAGTGAGTAAATGTCAAGTCTGAATGAGGAGGTCAGAACTAGAATCAAAGGGACTTCAGCCAGTTGGCACAGTATGTTGGGTAATATATGACAGAAGAATGCCAAAGAAGCTGAAAAGTAAGGTGTACAAAACAGTGGTGTGAGCAGTACTACTGTTCGGTGCAGAAACCTTGCCAGTAGAGGCAGAGCAGTTGAGTAAGGTTTGAGGTGGTAAAGTGCTGGAGACTGACTAAATGAGGATATAGAAGTCAAGAGTAGTTCCAAATGTAGAAAAGGTCAAAGGGGACAGATTATGGAGGCTCAGGTGCATGTGCAGAAAGGCAGTCTCTTGAAGTTTTGGGACAAGATGGGAAGAAGGCAAGAGGAAGCAAGGGCATCCAACAAAAGGGTGAATTGATTGTGTGAGAAAAAATCTGGGCAGTCGATCATGAGTGTTGAAGATAGGACAGTGGCACTGAATAGAAAGGGCGACAGTTGACATGACACCCTGATCTTATGTAGAAAATGGGGGGAAGGGGGAGGAAGATGTTTATGATTTTATACCCCAAGCAGACCAAGAATTTTTCCTCTGGTAGATGGCAAAGTTGGAGGTGTGATGGGGAAGAGGTAACTGGGAACATTTATGTTTTGGGAGTAGATTGAGTTGGCAGACTTTAAAAAATTCCATTACAGAATACTCCATCAGAAATATTGGGTGAGGAAATTGGTTTAACTAAGGAAATGATTTTTGAGATGGGATACAGAATCTGAATTGTCTAGATGTAGTAAGGCCTTGCAGGGTCGGCCTTAGGCAAAAGGGTTCCACAGCACCCCCCCCCCCCATATGCCACTTGGTGGACCCATCCTGTTCTATTTACACCATCCAGTTTACTAGAAAAGCACCGCTGCTAGACTGGCTCCCTAGGTGGCCACCTAGTTGGCCTAAGGCTGGCTATGATGCCTTATTAAGTTTAATTCTGGTAGGTGCCAAAAAAGCAATTACTAGGAAATGAAAATTCAAAGTCTAAACCAACTGCATTTGAAGTACTGAATATTGTAATTGAGATAGAAAAAGTAGAAGTAGGATCTTTAGAAAAGGTTAAGGAGCAAATTGCACAGAAAAAGTGGAGACTGTGGGAACAATGCATGCAGAATGATGTTTTGGAGGAGGAGTGAGATTTAAAGGGAGGCAGGAATTGATCAATTTATGTAATGTTGGTTTGTTAACTGTATCAAAGAATGTATGTGAAGTTTGTAACTGAGCTTGTTAACACGGTTTGTTTTCTATCACATAAATATGTTTGCCTATGTCTTAAGTGATGATTTAGTAAAGATGTTAAATGGAAGTGGGATCTTTAGGTAAGGTAAGGAGAAAATTACATAGTAGTAATTGAAATTTGTAGGAATAATACATGCAGAATAATGTTCAGGACAAGTATAGCTTAATGGAAGGCAGTAGTTGAGCAGTTTATTGAAGTTGGACTGAATGACCGTTATAAAGAAAGGAAAATGTGTTATGTACACTGCATATAAATGAAAAATGTTAACATGGCTTGATTCTTTACTGCTGATGTGCGTGTGCCCATGGCTCAGATTCCAAGAGTTGCTCTCAGTGCAGCTCTGCCCTGATTCTGAAAGACTTGCTGTTACTGCAAGTCTGTCTATAAAACAGACTTTCAGTAAGAGATTCCAAAAGACAAACTCTCAGCCTGCTTTTGTACAAGTGGTCACTTGTACTGCAAGCAAGGCTTTAGGAATTGAGCGCTGTCTTGTGTGATAATTTAATAAGGGTGTTTAAAAAATGTACATCAATTAGTTGCTAGGATGCTGTGATGTGTATACAGAGTTGTGACAAATAGGAAGCTAATGGTTAGTTGTAGATTAGACCTTGTTAAACTGCACTTGGCAAAATTAGAGTGAAAGTATTTTTACAGTCACAGTTAAAAATCTTACAACATGTAAGATACAGACTAAAGCAGATGTACGAGATCTGTTGTGAAAGTTTCATTCTACAGGTTAGGGAACAACTGTACTTATGCTGGCGACCTTTAGGGAGGTGGGTATGCATGATGTAAGACTGAAGAGTGAATATGACTTTTTGGGGGGGGGTATGTGCAGGGCTATTAAATACACTTTTTTTTCTTTTTCACACTCGCACAAGAGAAAACTTAAGTTGGACTGATGAAATATACGGTTGGTTGGACAGTGTTTCCAGTTTGGCCAACCCCACAGTGTTCACACATCGCAGTTTGCTAAGATTTGAAAGTAATTCTCATTTAATGTTTTTGCTTTGGTTATTTTCTGTTGTGTGTAACAAGTTGCAGCAAATATTTTTTCTTAAGTGCTTGCAGATTTTGCTGACTCAAGGCTTTAGAATGAAGGAAAAAGAGTTAAAAGTTTTGAAGCTATGGATTGTAAGAAGAGCTTTATCAGTCATTCTCTCATTTGAAACAGATATGGGAGCACAACTTTGAAAACCTATGCAGAGGAATTGAACAGGGATGGATAAATTGATTGGCGTACCTTGATTAAGGTACTAGTGCTTCTAGATGAAGAGCAGGATCAACCTTGTGTAGTGTGTTCATTTGTTTGATCATGTTGGTAGAGATTGCTAAATGTCTGAAAAGACTTCTTTGATGCATTGCTGCCCTGTAAGTTGCAGGACATTGCTTGTGTGCATGTTCTGGAGAAACTTTTTTATCTTTCTTTAGCGGCTTATTATATTGGATTTAGGCAGCGCTAGCTTTACCACTCTCCAGGCCAAAGTGGCCTCTGACAACTCCCTTTCCCAATTCTCCTGTACAGCAAGCCAGCAAACTTTGTGTGGAGATACTATTTCTAACATGACAAGTCAATCTGAATGGGATTAGAAGCAAATTTCAGAAGCTTTTAAAAAAAAAAAAAAAAAAAAAAGTACCACGTGTGTTATAACCTGTTAAAGGGAGGCACTTCTGGTCTTTGAGGCCTTTCTGGATGCTTTTGCCTTTACTTTTACTGCTCTGGACTCCCAACTGCCAGCCCCTAAAATGCCTGATAGATTTTATCACTTGCCTGAAGACTTAGTTTCTCTATAACAACCCTTTGGCAGATCCCTCTCTTCTTTTTTTTTTTTTTTTCCATTTCTATCGATAAGCCTTCCAAGCTGCTACCTGCTGCTAATACCCTTCCCCCTGATAAAGGTAGCAGGGTGGTGTCTAGACTTGGGGGGGTGTACACCTCTTCAACGCTTACTTTTGGTATCATACCAAAATGATTAAGTATTAACTATTTATGGATAATTCAGTAAAACGTTGGCTTCTGTGGAGAGGCAGGAATTAAGCAACAGGCCATGCCCATGGTGGCTGAGGATTCACAGGTGGCTAGACATAGCATCAACTGCAGTTATGACACAGTAGAAACTTCCTCTAGAGCAGCTTCTGTTGGTTCTATTATCAGAAGGTATTTATGGCTTTGTTGTCTGTCCCCTACCTGGGGACATTAAAGCCAAGCTGCTAGATTATCCTTTGAATATGGATCTTTTATTTGGCCCTGATGCAGACAGCTTATTTATAATGTTACAACAACAGGGAAACATTATGAAGGACTGTGGAGAAAATTTCTTGTCTTTGGTACCCAGATATCAATGGCACTACCCTGCCAAATGGGTCCCTTCCATTGTTCAACATTGATACAGAATGACTTTGCAGGAAATCCGGCCATTTATGGGCATCCCCTTCATCTCCCAGCCAAGTAAAGCTCATGCCTCCTATCCAAATCTTGCTTGACCAGGGCACAATAGAATCTATGCCACAACAGGTAGTGGGGAGAAGGCATTGTTTCAGACTTTTTCTTGTGACAAGAAAAGTGGAGTAGACACATCCTGGATTTGTCCCTCCTCAACCCTTTCCTCAAGGTCTCCTCATGCAAGATGCTGTCACTCTATACTCTTCTGCCCTTCATCCATCCATTAGCTTTTCTGGTTTCCTTGTATCTGACTGGTGCATACCTTCACATTCCAATCTAGCCTTCCTTCAGGAAATTTCTGATATTTTCAGCTTGTTCATCACACTTTCAGTTTTCTGCTTTGACTTTCGTTCTTGGTACAGCCCCCAGGGTTCTCACAAAATGCCTGGCACCAGTTATGTATTTCCTTACTTAAACAACCTGTTAATATAGGCACCTTCTCAGGAGACATTTTTACTTCATCTCTGTTTCACTATGCCCCTCCTTCAGAGTCTAGGGGGCACATGGGTGCTCATGCAAGACCTGGTTTTCTTGGTCTACAGATTAGACACCAAACTTGTGTAGGCCTTTCTAACCATAGATAAAATAGTGTCTTTCCATCTACTTTCAGGCTTTTCTTCCCCTTCAGACTTGCACTACAAGAGAGATTCAGAGCACACTGGGATTCATGGCTACAACCATACCGTTGGTCCCCTTTGCCAGGCTCCTTACGAGGAAGATTGAATGGTACCTGTAATCCGTCTGGTCTCAGTATTCTCACCCTCTGGACACTCTTGATTCCCCTTCTTCCCTGCTTAGAGAAAGGAATTCAATGGTGAATATCACAGGTAAAACCTCAACCCAGGCCTCCCTTTCAAAGAGCAGATACTGCAACAGGAGTTGCACACATGCTTCACATATTGCTTGTTTGGGGCATGGATGGGCTCCCTGAGAGTCTAGGACCATTGGTCACCAAATCAAATGCCTAATTGCATCAGTCTGAAGGAGATGCAGGCTCTAATTCAGGCTCTGCTGCTATTCTCCCACTTCTGGGCCCCAGGGCACCTCAGAATTTTCACAACTGTACAGTCATGTGGTACATACATTAGAGTGGAGGCAAGATCATATCTGCTGTAAGGACTGGCTTTTATGGCTTGGGAGCAGCTCATAAAAACAGACTTGTCTTGCCACGCTGTCTACATTCCCTCACAGGGCAATATCTTGGCAGATATTCTAAGCTGATTAGGGGAAGGCCCTTTCGTATCTTTGCTGAGCAGGGAGGTCTTCCTAGACATAGTCCACAAATGGGATATTGTGCCGATAGATTTACTTACTACCATCCACAACAATCGGCTGCTCCACTTCTCTTGTAAGCGTGGAGAATGGATTCCATGTCCTCTGCTTGGAAAGGGAGGTTCGTTTGTACCTTCCCTCCTCTTCCACTGGGCAACTGTAGGGCCAAACTTATGTTGAAGGGCTTGCTTCCTTCTTCTTCTGCTTTGTCCTCCCAGGCTCCTTCTCCTACCGCCAAGCAGTTTACAGAGAATAAGGAAGATAAAGAAAAAGAGAGGCAGGCAAGGCTGTAATGCTTTCCACACCTTTAGACCAGGCACTACACAGACTGGGACTAAAAGTTGTTGAAGGTGTCACGATTTACATCAGAGGTAATATACTTCAAGGCCGGTCAAACAGGACAATGCACTTGAGCTTCTCCACATTCAAATTACGAGAAGCAAATCCCATACCACTTCTTGTAAGCCATAGGTTCTCCCTCTATGACCCAGGAAAACCACAATACCGATTTAAGCTTTTTGGAAACACCGTCTAACCCAATATCATATTCATGGGCAACTTTAATTCACCCCACTATTAACTGGGAAGTCATGTATGACACCAAATGTGCAGTTAGAGAGATTTTGGGATTTTGTAAATACAAACTCTCTGGACCAGATTGTCACTACGCTGACCAGGGGTACAAACCTACTGGAGCTGGTCCTCACTAATATTGGAGAGTGCACACCCCGTAGTGTAATGTCTTCTCTGCTGAGGTCAGACCACAAAATGTTCTTGCTTTGAAGTAAAAATTAAAACCCCAAACCCCAGCTAACCCTGTAATGTTCATGAACTACTATAATGCTAACTTCCTACAATTAAGCGATAATCTGGCAAAATTTCAAGACCCTGAGAACACTGCTGCATATATGGAATTATTCAGAGAAACCCTATACACGCATGTTAATACTTGAATAGTGGCAGCTGTACCCACCAGGAATAAGTACAGAACCAACTCCTAAAACCCCACCCTGGTAGAATCATAACATCAGTATGCTGTATAACAGAAGGAAGAAAATAAAGGCAAAAATTAAGATGTGTAATATTCAGCAAGATCAAAACACTCTCGGCAAACTAAACAAACCACTCCAGGGACAGATAGTCTACCATAACCAAATTTTGATGTAAATTTGGCTTTCCAGGCCAAGGACATCTATAAGGCATTCTTTAGCTATGTCTGCAACCTCAAAGGCAATACACGATTGTATGCAGAGCTCATTATTAATGGAGCCATCTATACTGAGCCAGAAGATGTAGCAATCCTTCTGGCAGACAAATTCATCTCTAACTGTACCTGTCTCTCCCCTCAGGAAATACATCAAGTGTAAATCCTCATGCTATCAGTAAGGAACAGGTCCTCAATGCTCTGTCCAAGGCCAAGAACTCTGTTATCAGTGAGCCCAGACAGTATCTCAGGATGTCTTCTAAATAGCATTAAACATGACATATGAGGTCCTCTGGACTTGCTTTTTAACCATAGCTTCCAAACAGGCTTCATGCCTCCATGAATGGAGAACAGCAACAGTCATCCCTCTGCCCAAAGGTGGGCCATCTACAGACTCTGGAAACTGCAGACCAATAAGTCCCACTAGTCTCATATGCAAAGCCATGGAAAGAATTGTCATGAATATGATAAATAATGGCTTAAGAAACATCCAGACACTAGACGCAACCCAATTTAGTTTTGTCAAAGGCAGGTCATGTCTCCTCAGTCTAGGTCACCAAATCAACGGATGAGAGTAAAACAATTCATACTGCTTACCAGTACCTGGCCAAGGCATTTGACCCAATACCCCACTCGGGCATTGTTGATAAACTTGAGAGGTTATGTATAAACCCTTAGGTAACTTGGTAGATAGCCAGCTGACTCACAGATAGGAACCAGAAAGTTAGTATTGGGAGTCCATCCCTTCAGAGAGACCAATCACAAGTGGGTGTCCTTTAGGGATCAGTCCTGGGATACCTTTTTGGCATTTACTTCTCTGAAGTCAAAGTCAGTGTCGGGCTTCTGGCTGGCCAAATTTTCAGACAGCTGCAAATTAGGAGCAGTCATAGAATCCCCCACCAACATGAATATTCTTCAGGAAGGGCTGACATGGATAAATATTTTGTGTCAAGAGCTGTGGACTGAAACTAAATGCCAAGAACTGCATAATATCCTTTAGGAAGTCCTCCACCCCTTTGTAACTGTCATACCAACAACACATCTTTAAGAGTCAACACAGTAATCGGGGACTTGGAGCTACATGTAGACAGTAATCTAACCTTTGACCATCACATGTCTACACTAGTGAGGAAATGTTTCTGGGTTTGGAAACTTACAACAAAGGTATGGCATCTAGGTCTAAGGAGGCTATTGTTCCACTATATTCAACATTCATCAGACCTATTATTGAGTACAGTGCCCCACTGATATGTATATAATCAGGCCCATCAACAGTTGGAATGTCCACAGAGGTTCCTCGCTAAAAGAATACAGGGTGTAAATAACGTGTCCTTTACAGACTACCTTAAAGCCCTATCCCTGTATTCTGTCTCCTACAGGCTGTTGAGGGGAGATCAATGCCTGGCATACAAGACATTGTCAGACTGCACCCTGATGGTCCTGCATATCCACAAAACAAACAGCATCAGATTTACCCATCTTAAAGACTTTAAATCTTACCTGTGACATACATAGGACCTGCTGTAGAGACCGATATGTATCCCAGAGATTACTCCTTCTCTGGAACAGGCTGTTCATCCATGTGAAGTAGATTTCCTCCCTAATCCAATTCGTGTAACCTTGACAATTGAATGCGGAACAGGAAATTCATCTCTGGATTAGCACCTGTGCCCCCAGTGGACAGTGGCAGCCTGTAAGTGGTTCGTCTCCCAAGCCCCTGCTTACATTTACCAAGGGTGCCAGAACTTGTTAGTGGTTTGGGATGCATGGCTAGGCTTAAAAAGGCCCTAGTGGTTGTTAGCCTATTGCACATGTATGAGCAGGAAGGAAAAAAGCAATAAAGAGAAGCAGAAATCCAGAGAAAAATGAACAAGAAGTCAGAAAACCACCTGTTGTGTCTCTGAAGGTGAGCAAGAGGCTAAGACCTTAAGGCCTTTGGATTTCCTTGAGTTCTGTTTTGGAACTGATATGGGGTAGCGCCTAGGCGCTGATGTCGGTCTCTCTCAGTTCTGCTGTAGGATCCATTCAGATCACTGGGATTTGGATGTTCCAGGTCCCTTCCTGTTTATGACTTCAGAATCTTGGTCCGCTCCATTCCCACTTCTTGGTCATTACACTGGATTTGTTTTTTTTTCCCCAAAGCCTTCTCACTGAGTCTAGGCTTCCCCTTTCAGGATCTGAGACATTGAACAATCTTTACACCCTCCTGGTAAGTCATCCTCTATGGCTTTCTTGATGTCTGCAAGGTCTTCCAGAAGTATAAAAGAAACTGATGTGGACAAACTCATGCCTAATTTTCTGAAGCCCAACTGGACCTAGTTATCTTCAGCCATTTTACTGGTCACTCCTCTCTGTTCCAACATTTGGTGCAGGTGACACTGGATCCAATACCAGTTCTTGTTATCCCTTTGTTGGTGCTGAAACCTTGGCTTTCCCTGGTGCCGACCTCTTGATGATTTTGACCCCAACCCCATTGAAGCCGTAAGCATCCTGTATCAGTAATTTTAAGGCCGAGGGCCCCAGATTGGGGTAGACTGTGGTTCTCTGAGCTTCCCTGGCCTTGGGATTATCGACTATGGAGAGCTTGATGCCATTCTCTCTGACCTACCTAGGTTAGCGGATAGGAGTGGGATTTCTCCTATTTCTACAGATGATTTTTTTTTTCAGTTGTCAGGCCTCTGTTTCAGTTTAATGTTGTGAAAAGGATTTTCTTGCTGTGAAAAGGGACCTTCGTAGCCAGGGTTGGATCTATCCAGATCTTGTCACCCTTCCTTGCTCTTTGTTTCACATGAGCTTGCCCCTGGGCAGCCCATGTTGAAAGGCTTTAAACAGCCCCTGATCCAGGGGTTCCCTTGTGGGCTTCCTTGCCCCCTACCAGATCTGAGAAGCTGCACAAGAAGAGACAGTTGCCTGAAGATTATAACCTCAGTGAAGGGGAAGGGTCCCCAAAATTCCCTCTCCCCGATGACTCCTTCAGTGATCTACTTGAATTATTGAGACTAGGAGGGTGGACTACCGAAGTCCCTTCCCTGGAGGAGCCGTTTCTTCTCGAGCCCTTTGGTGCAGGCACATCCATCTCTTGTGTCCCAGAGGGCATATTGCGGGCCCAATGTAGTGTTGGAGCCCTTACCATGCAAGCCCAATAAGTTTACCACTCAGAGAGTTCTTCTAGAGCTTGGGTCCCACTGTTGATGCCATTGTGGTCACTGCATCCACAAATAAGGATATTTGCCTTCTGTCACTCCCTCCCCCAAACAGAGAGTCACAGATGTTGGACTATTTCAGGATGCACACTAATGCGTCAGCTGCCGTTGCCCTGCACACACTGAACTGACGCATTGCGTAGGCTTCAGATAGACTTGATCTCCAACGTTTTTAAGTGTGGAGCATCTCAAGCTTCACTATTCTCATAAAACCTTAGAGACTCTGCTGGACATCATGCAGTCTCTTTCAAAAGTGGCCATGTAGCTTATCTTAAATGCAGCAGATGGTACAGCACGTTTAGCAGGCACAGGCATTGCAATTTGTTGTCATACAATTATGCACCTCTGTAGTTTTGTTGACTTCCTTACAGCACCCTTTCTCAGTGCCACTTTTGATGAATCCACATTATTTTTGCCCCAAACGCAAGGATACACTGACCAGGACTAAACAAGAAGGCAAGACTTGGTTTGCTCTGGGATTGTGCTTTTCCACTTTGCAGAAGACCAGCTCAAGAAACTAAAGGTGGTGGTGGTGGTGGTGGGGTTGCTGTTGAGTAAATCACCACAGTTTTCCCAGGATGCTCCAGGTGAAGGTGCTCCCCCTACCCCGGCAGAAGGGGGAAAACTTTAATGGATGCTTCACTGTCCACAGAATCAGGATTTCAGAAGACATTTTTCTGGCAAGTCCTTCCAACGATCCTGAAAATTTGCCTGACTGCACTCTGGAGACTATCGGGGGCAGGGTGTTGCATCACATTGGATTTCTGGGTGGCTATATTATTCTTTTTTAGTTTACCCCAAGTTTGAGACCAAAATACCTTCCTGACACACCACCCCATCAATGAAGTTAATCAGCAGCAGTGATTTGCTGAAATCTTACTCATGAAACAAGTCATGCAAGCGTTCCTGCAAGATCTGCAGAGGATCTGGTGTGTATTCAAGATACTTTTTGGTGCCAAGGAAGTCCAAGGACCTCAGGCCCCTTTTGGACTTGAGCAAACTAAACCTTTTTATAAAATGGTCCACATTTCAAATGGTGAATGTGCAGTCCATTCTGCCCCTACTGAGCAAGTCCGTTTGAATGTGTTCCATGGACCTCAAAGATGCCTACTTATATCAAAATTAGCAAGACATTCCAAAAGGTTCCTGTATTTCAGGCTGCAAGCCAATTACCAATTCCAAGCACTGGCATTTAGCCTCACCATAGCTCCCTGGGTGTTCACTGAATGCATAGCAGAAGTAGTGGCATGGCTTAGGCTTCTGAGATTCCAGGTCTGTAAGTATCTGGATGACTGGCTCCTTATGATGACCTGAAGGGCATAGTTGATTGACAAGAGCCGTGTTGCTCCACTTCTGCCTGTACTTTGGTGTTGCTGTCAATCTTAAAGTTCAACCTGGAACCTGTACAAGTTCTAGAGTTTATTAGATGCTATTTGGACACCACCAATCAGATTGCCACGTTACCTTCCTCAGGATTACTATTCCTACAAATTCAAGCTAGTAATGTTTTTTTTTATTATTTCAGAGGCCACAGTCTTCTTTGGTCCTTTATCTTTTCTGTCTAATGGCCACTGCAATCTCTATGGTCTCTCTAGCCAAGTTGTGTGAGGGTCCTTCAGTGGAACTTTCAGTCCAGTGGTCTGTTGGAACTCACCCTATGAATTTCCCTGTTCATCTCACTAGCCTTTACCTTCTCATCTCTTGGTGGCTGTTGTCAGATCATGTTTTTGTAGGTCGGCTATATGTATTTCATCAGCCCAAAGCCTTTGTGACCATGGTTCTCTCCTGGGTTAGGGGGGCATTTTGAAGGGAAGACTGACAAAGGTACCTTGTCCCCGTCAGAGGTCCATTTTTTACCCCAGTGTTTTGGAGACTAGGGCAGTCCACCTAGCATTGAGGGCATTTCACGACTAACTTCCCCAAGAATGTGTTCGCTGTTCAGACTGACAACATGGCAGTGGTGTAGTACATAAACAAGGGGAGGGGGTCACAGTCCTATCCCATGTATCAAAAGGCTTTGAGGGTGTAGCAATGGACACTGTTCTCGCAAGACTTTCTGATGGCAACACACATCTTTGGGAAATCCAACATTTTGGTGATCAGTATCAGCGGGGCCATTTTGATGCCTCATAAGTGATCTTTTTCTGTTAGTGGCTGCTTAGATTTTCAGCTGCTGGGGACAACCATGCTGCAGTCTTTTTGTGACACCCTTTAACACCAAAGGCAGCTGCTTCTTTGCCCTGATCCCTGCCAAGGAACGTTCACTGAGGGATGCTTGGCTCCCAGATCTTTCGTATACTTACCTTCTGAGACTCTTGGTAGTAATGTTTCTGCAGTAAGTAACCTATTGCAGAGTGACCATTGTCCTCATAGCCACCTTCTGGCCCAAGACAAGTCTAGTTCCCCTTTCCGTGGCCTTCCCTGTTCTAACCTCCTTGAGTTCTGGATCCCGTTTCAGATTTTTTATTCTATCTTTCCGGCTAGCCTCACCCAAATAGTCTCTCAGGATGACTGCTTTAGGTTCCTACAATTCCGGTGATCGCCAGAAATCCTAAGCTTACTTGTAGAGTTGTGCATATCCTTTCCTCTTCTCAGAAGTCTTTTCCACTTACTATTATAAATTTTAGTGGTAGAATATTTTCTGTTTTGGCCTCTTCTAATGGTTTGGACCCCTTTTTTGCTCTTTTAGATGTAGCAGTTGATTTTTGTAGTGGATCTTTTCTAATATGAAGCTAGCTACTCTACTGTCAAGGTCCAACTGGTGGCAATTTCAGTTTTCTACATTGATCTTGCCCATCTTCCAGTTGCTTCTCCAAAAGTGCTTTGGACAATTTTAAAGGGTACAGTTTTGCACAGGTGTCCAGTAAGGTGTCAATTCCTCTGTGGGGTTTTCTCCTCATTATCCCAGCCTTGACCAGGCCCCTTTTTGAACCAGCTGTTAATGTGGAATTAAAGTTAATTAAAGCATCTCTTTTGAAAAATGCTCTGTTTAATGGCAGTAACCTCAACTAGGAGTGTTTTGGCTTCTTCAAGCCTTATCCTGCATTCCACTTCACCTTATTTTTTACAAAGACAGGGTTTCTTTGCAGACTAATCGGTCTTTCTTGCCCATGGTGTCCACCGAGTCTAATGGGAAGCAAACAATTTAAGTACCAGTTTTCTTTTTAAATTTCCTCAAGGATTAATACAAACTTGACTTAATTACCAAATGAGATTTTATTTGGACAGGCCTAAACATATCAGGAAATCAGACCAGCTTTTTGGGTCTTTTTCCAGAGCTAAGCCTTGGAAATAAGTTTCCAAGATCACTTTATCCATATGGCTTTCTGACTGTATATGTTCTGTTTACACCATGAAAAGTTTACCCCTACTTAAGCCCAAAAGCCCACTCTACTAAGGCAGTAGTTAGCTGAAAGGCATTTTTAGGTGCACCACTTTAGGTATTTGTGCAGCAGATATCTAGACTAACATTACACATTTGTCTCTCTTTACAAGCTAGAAATTCAGTCCAGGTCTAAGACATTTTTGGCTCTACCATATTGTGGAATACTCTTTCTTGAAAACACCCAGTTGTTTTCTGGCTGATGTCTCTTGCCCACACCACAGTTTGAGGCAGATGGAAAAACAGTCTGATATGAAAATTATGTACTGGCCGTAACACTAGATCCATTTTGTCTTCTTTCATCCATCTAATCCAAGCATCCCTCCCTCCATCCCCCTTTGAAATTGTCATCGGTAAATAGTGACTCACATTGGACCTTGCAGACCAGTCTGAAGTCTGTTGTTGAGAACCTTTGGTATGTCATTTGTTTTTTTTTTTGTTTTTTTTTTGCTAGAGCAGTCTTGGTGTAGGTCTGATATGGCAGGGCAAGCTTGATCTGATTAGATTTAGGTATGCAGAGCATTGTAGGAGAGGAGGTGGAGGTTCGGTGCCTGATCAGATAACCCACAGGTTGAGACTGATGGAAGAAGGCAACTCAGATCTAATGTTAAGGTTAGTGCGTAACTCTTATGGTTCAACACACACTCCACTTTTCAACTTCTCTGTACATGTCTCTACACCTCAAATCCCCACCCCTCTTTCCCCTTCCCTCTGTTCTTTCCCTTGACTACCCTTCAACACTGGCGCCTAGTTTTTACTATTCATTTCTTACATTCAACACTTTTGTCTTAATCCTTCCCTGTTCTTCATATTCCCCTGTCTTCTTTCATCTTCTGCAGTTTACTAATATATGGATATTGTCTATATGCAATATGTAAGGTTGTTGAATCTTTGTACAGTGGACTGTACTGTAGTTAGTTAACTGGACCCCTACCCACCAATACGGTACTTAAATTTTATACTTTCTCTGTGTGTAATGCTGTATATTCTGATTTCTTTAATGATAAACCTGTACTATTTTGCATTTTGTCTTTGTATAGTATATGTGGAGTTTTTCTCCTTGGGTCTGTGCTAGAAAGTGACAGTTGCCCAATTGGACTGACCCAGTTAGCCAGCAGTAATAAGTAATGTGCAGTGCTGGGGATGGTAGTGGATAGTGTTGCCTCACGGCAAGAGGTTCCCCAGTTCGATTCTCACCTGAGGTACCATCTGTGTAGAGTCTGCATATCCTCCCCAGCATTTGCATGGGTTTCCTTCAGGTGCTCCAGGTTCCTTCCACATTACAAAGACATGCAGTAGGTGGATTGGACACTGTAAATTGGTCATAGGTATGAGGATGAGTATGATGTGGAAAAACTACAGCAGCAGGGCTAGCCACCCGGTGATTTAAAACTTGGCACTTTGTCACTGTTGAAGTGACACCCTGACTCTGTGTGTAAAAATGGTGAAAAAGGGGTTATGGATGTGTGCAGTGTTGGAAGCCTGACTAGTAAAATGGACACAGCATCCAAGGGTGGCATTATTTCTGTTGCAGCAGTTAGACATGCTGGGGTGGCAGGAGGGAGATGGTGGACCAAAATTTCTAGTTGTAATCTTTACCTTTAAAGATTATATAAAGAGATGATTTTGCTATTTTTTTTCTGCTGTAATAATTGTGCTCTTGTCTTATAAAGAGGGCTTTCTGATTCTAAAAATATGGAGTTTTTACTGCAGTTTCTTTACTGGAACTGTATTAAGGTTAATAAACTTTTGTTTGTATTGTCTGTATACTGAACATCATCTAGGCACATCCTGATTGAGTTGCATGGTCCTGCTTTTTGATGATGCAATAGAGATACTAAACAGCTTATAATTGAAAGGCATGCTTCCTGTAGTCCTGCAGCCGATTTCAATACAAAGTGACGGACTGCAGTATAATCTGCAACTCATTCAGGCTTTCAGACAATATATGGGTAAAAAAATAACTAAATGTATTTATATTCAAATAAAAGGCAATAAAATTGAAATGGACCAAGTTAATAATCTTATAAAGTGAGCAATACTTGTCGTACATTCTAATACAGGTTTAGCACTGTAATAAAATAAATGCTCATCATTTCCACTGCCACAGTGGCAATTTTGGGTTATCTGTTGAGGTAACCCAGTACTGGTCAGCTTTTAAAAGCTCAGACTGCCCTCCCTGTCTTTTCCTGGGACAGCTGACTGGCTGAAAATATCCTGAGAGGGATGCCTACAGCTGTCGTAGGAAGTGGAGTGTGTTCAGTCTTTCTGTCACCCGAAGAAGAAGAAGATGAGTTCTCTGTCTTTTCATAGTATCCAGTACTGATTTCTCTGATTTACTGCTCGTATAAGCCCCATTTGGGGACCCCCTTCCTCTCATTTTATCATTAGAATTATTATTTTCTATTTTTTATGTTTATTTAAAAATGTATTTTAATATTTTACTTCTAAGTATTTACAGTAATTCCTGTCAGAATTTCTGTTTGTAGCAGTGTTTATTTTGGTACTATCTTTTACAAATGTTTGTTTACTGTTTTTGAGGAAACGTTCAGTATTTCTCTCAGAGGTTCAGTACTAGAGCCATGTATGGGAACATAACCACCAGAATTAGGCCGTGTTCCCATACATGGCTCTAGTGCTAGTTTGGCTGGAGACCTTTCTGTTTCAGAGAATGAAACCTCTACTAGTGCGTGTGTGCATGCTGGTAAACACAAGAGGTCTGTCTTTATTGTTACTCTGCTTTATTTTTTTTTTATTTTTATCTTTTGAGAGGAAAATGTTTCAGAACTTGGATTTTTGCAGCATTTGTGCATTGTTTACTGTATGCATGATTCTGTTCAGTGTGTTTTCAACATTGGATCAAACATTATTTTAATGGTCGTTAACATGGTTAAAGCATGTGGAGCTGATTTTTAACACTGGTTTGGCACACCGGTTGCTTTGATGTTTGGACTTTGTGCATTGGGAATTCTTTAACTTCCGTCAGTTGTAAAAGAATTCTGAATACATTTCGCACTGTTTGCCAAAATGTACTATTATCACAAAAACAGTTTAGTTGTATGGAGACATACCTATAAGAAACTAAGTGCTTATTGTGGGACATTGTCCAGTATGGTCAGTTTATTATTCTGTCTGGAATTTTTCCCCAGTCATGATAGATTGTAACTGTTGTGTACCCCCCATCATTAACTGGTTGCACTTAGAAGAAAAAATAAAAATATGCCTCCGCCTAGGGTTGGTTATTCAGTTGAGGCCACTTTTCTGTCTGCAGACCACTTACCTTTTGCCTCCTCTTACTGTAGTGTATCTTTACTGGCTACTGTGGAATGGTTGTTAGACACATCCTCTGAAGCTGAGCCAGTACATGGCACAAATGTGGGAGAGCCAAGCCCTTTAGGTGTATGAGTAGTCCAGGGTAAGAGACACTTTGCCAGACATAATACCATGTTCCCAGATATTTTGTCTAGCAGTGAAGTTCGCAAGAAAAAAAAATAGATTCATCATACAGCCGATGATCATGTTATAGCTGTTTAGAAGAATGATTTGGTTTCCTTGGCCTAATTCTGGTGGTTATGTTCCCATACATGGCTCTAGTGCTAGTTTGGCTGGAGACCTTTTTGTTTCAGAGAATGATGAGGAATCTGATGAGGCCAATGGTGATTTCCTAGTTGACACTGTCCAGTCACTCTGATTCTTTAGAAGGTGAAGCTGAGCTCAAGTCCAAACTAGTGTTCACTTTTCTTGACTATTGGTAGATTTAATGATGATTTTGCAGTCAGGAACAACCTCAGAGTTAGGCAGGGTATGTGACCTTAGAGAGGATGAGATGCAAAGTTCTTTGGTCATCCCCCTATTTTTCTTATTGGCTGGGGAAGGTGTTTATAAAGCAGTATGTATTCCAGCAGTCCATAAAAAAGGCTCAGAAAAAATATAGGGGCTACTCTGATACAACAGGTTTATTTTCTTATTTGACTTCCAACCAAGCTGCATTCTGCACAGGTGCCTGCTCAAATAAAGTTGTTTGCTTCATCTAATCCAAAGCCTATTGATAAAGAGTTAACATGGTTAGAGCTTCAGGGCAAAAGTCTGTCCCTTTCTAGTAATCTAGCATTTAGAATTTTGAATTTCTACGTGTAGCCTTGATGATTTACTTCAGTGTGCATACAGTTTGGATGATTTTGCTGCATCCTTAACTGCAGAGTAAAAGTCTAAAATGAAGGAAATTATTTCTAATTTGACTCTGGTTTTGAAACGTTTTGAGAGGTGTCTTGAATGTGTATATATAGTTTCAAGAAATGCTGCTGCTCCTGTTGTATTAAGACTGTATGCATCGTTATGTAATTAGAACTACTCTGATTTAAAAGCCAAAATTTTAAATGCACCTTTAAGTTCTGAACTGGTGTTTGGGCACTCTTATACAGATTTTCAAACAGTGGGATGGTAGAGGGAAATTAATGCGCAAGTTATCTAGAATGTTTCATGTGTTCTTGGCTAACCAGCAGAGTGTATCAGCTTCTGAGGGCAAGGAATGAGGCATTTGGGGCCAAGGGCAAGATGGGTCTAAGTTGAACAAGGGCTAACCTAAAAAGGGGCATTAAAGAAGCCAAGAGGGACTATGGAAGAAAGGTACAAAGTTGCTTGGAGGACATGAGGGATACCAGAAGCCTCTGGTAAGGCATTCAGCAGGTAACGGGCTACAACACCAAGCCAGTTCAATGTGATGACAGCACAGATTTTCTGGACAGGCTGAACTCATTCTATGGCAGATTTGAGGAGAACAACCTGGGGGCTACAAACCTACCCACTGGTTGGAATGAGACTGCTGAAACTTAACCTTGGAGAAGTCAGAAGCCAGCTTAAAGTGAACCCCAGGAAGGCTGCAAGCCCTGATAACATTCTGGGCAAATATTAAGAGAATGCACTGACCAACTGTACCTAATCCTTAACAGATATTTTCAATACCTCCCTGGCTCTTGAAAGATTGCCAGTATGCTTCAAGGTAATTGGTGCCCAAAAAAGCCAATCCAACTTGCATAAATGACTACAGACTGGTGTCACTAACCTCAAATGTCATGAAATGCTTCGAAAGAATAGTAAAAAAAAGCATCTGTCAGAAGCTCTACCACCGACTGTCACCTCTCTACAGTTTGTCTATTGAACAAACAGATCCACTACAGGTGCCATTTTGGTGACTCTACAGCTCTCTTGGGAACATCATGAAGAGAGGAACTATGCCAGGGGTGTTCATTGATTTTAGCTTGCATTCAGCGCAGCGGTTCTGATGCAACTCATAGGCAAATTTAATTACCTTTGCATCAACAAGAGCCTCTGCAACTGCATCCTTGACTTCTTGATTGGAAGACCACAGAAGACGTGCGGGTAACAATATGTCAGGTATCATTGCACTAAAGACTGTGTGCCTCAGGGTGTGTACTTAGTCCTCTGCTATTCACCATCCTTACCCACGACTGCTTTGTGAAATTTCCCACTAACCATATCATCAGATTCGTAGACTATAACACTGTAGTTGGTCTCATAAGGGATGATAACGAGAGGGAATACAGGAATGAAGTCAGCTCTCTGATCAAATGGTGCGAAAATGACAACTTGGATCTGAATGTTAACAAAACTAAAGAAATTATCATTGACTTCAGAAAAAGGCCACCCATTTACTTGCCACTTGAGATCAATGGTAAGGTGGTAGATACCATTCAGTCTACAAAGTTCCTGGGGGTACACATCTCAGAAGACCTCTTGGTCTGTGAACACAGGCCAGATAATTGTAAACGCTCACCAACCCCTGCACTTCTTGTGAAGGCTCAAAAGAGAAAATCTTCCTCTGAATGCTATGTCCACTTTCTATAAAGGAGCTATTGAAAGTATTCCTACCTGCAGCTTTACTCTTCTTTTTCTATCAGCTTTTCCCAGTTAGGGGTCGCCACAGCGGATCACCTGTTTCCATTTCTTCCTGTCCTCTGCATCTTGCTCTGTTGCACCAACCACCTGCATGTCCTCTCTAACCACATCCATAAACCTTATCTTAGGCCTTCCTCTTTTCCTTTTACCTGGCAGCTTCATCCTTTTCCCAATATACCCAGCATCCCTCCTCAGCCCATGTCCAAACCAATGCAATCTCGCCTCTCTGGCTTTGTCTCCAAACTGTCCAACCTGGGCTGACCCTCTAATATACTTATTCGTAATCCTGTCTACCCTCGTCACACCCAGTGCAAATCTTAACATCTTCAACTCTGCCACATCTAGCTTTGACTCCTGCCTTTTTGTCAATGCGACGGTCTCCAACCCATATAACATAGCTGGTCTCACTACCCTTTTGTAGACCTTCCCTTTCATTCTTACTGGTACTCGTCTGTCACAAACCACTCCTGACACTCTTCTCCACCCTGCCTGTACTCTCTTCCACACTCGCCATTACTCTGAACTGTTGATCCCAAGTATTTAAACGCATCCACCTTCGCCAACTGTACTCCCTGCATCCTCACCATTCCTCTATCCTCCCTTTCATTCACACACACATATTCCGTCTTAGTCTGGCTGACCTTCATTCCTTTCCTCTCTAGAGCATATCTTCACCTCTCCAGGGTCTCCTCCACCTGTTCCCTACTCTTAATATATATCACAATGTCATCTGTAAACATCATAGTCCACGGGGACTCCTGTCTGATCTCATCTGTCAACCTGTCCATCACCAATGCAAATAAGAAAGGGCTCAGAGCTGATCCTTGATGTAATCCCACCTCCACCTTAAATGCATCCATCACTCCCACGTCAGATCTCACCGCTGTCACACTACCCTTGTACATATCCTGTACCACTCTTACATACTTCTCTGCCACTCCCGACGTCCTCATACAATACCACAACTCCTCTCTAGGCACCCTGTCATATGCTTTCTCTACATCCACAAAGACACAATGCAACTCCTTCTGACCTTCTCTGTACTTCTCCATCAACACTTTCAGAGCAAACATCACATCTGTAGTGCTCTTTCCTGGCATGAAACCATACTGCTAATCACTAATCATCACCTCCCTTCTTAACCTAGCTTCCACTACTCTTTCCCATAATTTCATGCTGTGACTGATCAGTTTTATCCCTCTGTAGTTACTACAGCTCTGCACATCACCCTTGTTCTTAAAAATCAGTACCAGAACACTTTTTCTCCACTCCTCGGGCATCCTCTCACTTTCCAAGATTTCATTAAACAATCTGGTTAAAAATTCCACTGCCATTTCTCCTAAACACCTCCAAGCTTCCACAGGTATGTCATCTGGGCCAACAGCCTTTCCAATCTTCATCCTCTTCATAGCTATCCTTGCTTCCCCCTTGCTAATCCATTGCACTTCCTGATTCACTATCCCCACATCATCCAACCTTCTCTCTCTCTCTCATTCTGTCCATTCATCAGCCCCTCAAAGTGCTCCTTCCATCTGTTCAACACATTCTCCTCGCTAGTGAGTATGTTTTCCTCATTATCCTTTATCACCCTTACCTGCTGCACATCTTTCCTAGCTCGGTCCCTCTGTCTAGCCAGTCGGTACAGGTCCTTTTCTCCCTCCTTAGTGTCCAATCTTTCATACAACTCTCCATACGCCTTATCCTTGGCCTTTGCCACCTCTCTCTTTACCATGCACCTCATCTCCTTATACTCCTGTCTACTTTCTTCATCTCTCTGACAGCCCACTTCTTTGCCAACCTCTTTCTCCGTATACTATCCTGTACTTCCTCATTCCACCACCAGGTCTCCTTGTCCTTCATCTGTCCAGATGTCACACCAAGCACCTTTCTAGCAGTCTCCCTTACTAGTAACTGCTGTAGTTACCCAGCTATTCGGTAACACTTCACTGCCACCCAGTGCCTGTCTTAACTCTTCCCTAAACTCCACCTCACAATCACCCTTTTTCAATTTCCACCATTTGATTCTTGGTGCTGCCCTCACACTCCTCCTCTTCTTGATCACCAGTGTCATTCTACACTGCCTAACTACACTTTCCCCCATCGCCACTTTACAGTGTCCAATCTCCTTCAAACTGGCCCTCCTGCATAGGATGTAATCCACCTGTGTGCATCTTCCTCCACTCTTGTATGTCACCCTATGCTCCTCCCTCTTGTTAAAATACGTGTTCACCACAGCCATGTCCATCCTTTTTGCAAAATCCACTACTATCTGACCTTCTGCATTCCTTTCCTTAACACCATACCTACCCATCACTTCCTCATCCCCTCTGTTCCCTTCACCAACATGCCCATTGAACTCTGCTCCATTCACCACTCTCTCACCGTTGGGTACAGTCATCACCACTTCATCCAACTCGCTCCAAAATGTTTCTTTCTCATCCATCGCATACCCAACTTGCAGAGCATATGCACTAACAACATTCATCATTACACTATCAATTTCCTTATTCATAAACATCACTCTGTCCGACACTCTTTTCACCTCCAAAACACTTTTGGTATACCGTTCCTTCAGGATAATCCCTACCCCATTTCTCCTCCCATCCACACCATGATCAAACAATTTGAACCCGCCTCCAATACACCTGACTTTACTTCCCTTCCACCTGGTCTCTTGTACACACAATATATCAACCTTCCTTCTGTCCATCATATCAGCTAGCTCTCTCCCTATACCAGTCATGCTGCCAACATTCAAAGTTCCTACCCTAACTACCACACTCCTAACCTTTCTCCTCTCTTCCTGCCTTCTGGCATGCCTTCCCCCTCTTCTTCTCCTCCTTCGGCCAACAGTAGCCCAATTTCCGCCAGCACCCTGTCGGCTAACAGTACTGGTGGCGGTCGTTGTTAACCCGGGCCTCGACCGATCTGGTATATAAATCTGTATTGGTTTCCGCATATCTCATTTGGCAGATGTTTTATGCCGGATGCCCTTCCTGACGCAACCCTCCCCATTTATCTGGGCTTGGGACCGGCACGAAGAAATGCACTGGCGTGTGCATCCCCAGTGGCTGGGTTCCTACCTGCAACTTTACTGTGGTACGGAAACAGTACTCCAGCAGAGAGGAAGAAGCTTCAAAGAGTGGTGAGGATTGCGGAGAAGGTAATGGGCACACATCTTCCAACCACGCAAAAACATTTTACAACAAGTAGCATAAAGAGGGCATACAAAATACTTTGAGACACATCACATCCAGCATTTGGCTGGTTTGCTAGACTTTCGTCTGGCAGTAGGTACGCGGCAGCTGCTGCAGGACCTCCAGGCTCTCAAACAGCTTCAGTCCAACATTAGTAAGGCTCATAAACTGACATCAACTTGGATGTCTCATACCTCCAAACTTGATGTCACTAGTAATGTTTTATTGAAGGTGGTGCATTTAATTCACTGTAGTTAATATAATCTCACAGAAGTGCAGTATCTTTCTCTTAAAAATGCAATTGCAATAATTCCTCATGTGCAATATTAATGATCTGCCTTTTTCTTCTCTTTTTCTGTATGCAGTATTTGTTCATATGTTTAGGTTTATATGTATGGGTAGTTTCACCTGACTAGCAATAGGTTTTAAGGAGTATTTTCTTTTATGTGCATTAGTCATTACTATAGTTATGTGTATGTCGCACATTATTCTTTTTATACTTCAATTGCCTCTGTACTCTGACAAGGTGATACCTGACATTTTGTTTAGGTTGCAGTTGTGTTTCCTAAATGACAAAGTTTTCTTTGAATCTACCCAAACAAGGAACTTTAAGGGGCCAAGCAAATAAACAGTAAGTTGGTGATCCAGATGGAAATGGCAGGAGGATAATTCTTCAAATCCAAACAAGAGGGGCTCTTTTTTAGAAAAGGATCACTCTCCTGTAAAAGGAATGACTATGCTGGGTCATAGAGCACTGATACCCCCCTTCCAGCACTTCTTCTCTTCCTCCTTCCCACAGGTACACTCTTAACCCCACAGCCTCTCCGCAAATTGTCTCAGACAAATGGATTCTGAGAATAATTCAGAAAGGTTGAAATTGGCAGTGTATAGAAAATCCTCCCCTTTCAGGGGAATTCCTGCACACCCACCACACCAGACAGAGCAGTTTCTTCCAATGCGCCATGGTATAGTAGAAACAGGTGTCATAGTATAAGTATGTGTGATACACAAAAACAAAGGATTTTACTCCATAATCTTTTCTGGTTCAAAAAAGGAGCATTCCTGGAGAAACCCATCCTAGATTTGTCATTTGTAAAAGTTTCAAAATGCTGTCCTTAGTCTGCCCTAGCATTGCTTCCAGATGACCATTTTATGATGACTGTAGATCTCAAGGAGTGTTCATCATATTCCTGTTGCAGCCAAGTTCAAGAAATTTTTGAGGTTTGCTTTGTCTGGCCTACATTGTTTTCTGCATTACCCTTTGGGCTATCTACTGCACCTTGAGATTTTACAAAATGTCTGGCCCAAGTGTTTGCCTGTTTCAGAATCCTAGGCATCCATATTTTTTCTGTATTTAGACAACTTGCTGATTCATGCAGATTCTGTATCCAGGTGCTTAAAGTCCCAAGACAAGGCAATATCACTCCTTTTCCACCTGGGATTTAAGTTAAACCGTCAAAAGTCCTTCCGGACACCCCCTCAATGACTTATTTTATTGGGATGTTGGATAGGCACAGTAAAAAGGATGGCCTTCTTGCCAGATGATAAAGTTCTGACTTAGGGCAGTTTCTGGATTTTTGTCTTCTAGATGTGACCTCAGAGTTCATCAACATTCTAGGCCCTCTGGCATCAGTGATCCTCTTGATAACAGTACCCAGATGCCATGTAACTAAAATTCAGTGGCACTTCAGTTGCTGGACCCAGCATCTTCATCCCTTGGATTTCCAGCTACCAGTACTGGAATTTGTGAAACATTGGTAAAGGAATCAACTGTCTGTGAATCCAGAACTCCCTTTCTGTCTTCAGAGCCCAGTCCAGACAGACTTTTCAGAGTTTGCATGGGGGAGCAGTGTCCATGGGAGTTAGTGTAAGTCTTGTGGGGATCTTCATGTCACATCAAAGCACATAAATGTAAGAGATGTTGTCAGTGATTCATGCCTTATAAGTTCTTCATCACTTATGGACTCTGGGTTCTCTTCTGGTGGTCACAGAAAATACTAACTGTACCTGAAAGAGCAATGGGGTACAAGGCCATACCCTCTTTGCTGGTTGGTAATGATGGCCTAGGAGTTGACTGTACAGCTTTCTCTAACTCTTCAGAACTTGTACATTCTGTTTGAGCAAAACACACTGGTAGACAGGTTAAGCATATTCTGGGCAGACCCTCACTAGTGGAAACTTCATGTAGAGGTTTTACAGGACTTGATCCAGATGTGGGGAGCACCTCATGTAGATCTGTTCAGTTTCTTTCAAAACAGGCAACTGGAAAAATTCTTTAAAAGATATCCTTGCAGCCATGCTTGGATGACAGAGGCACTATCATTCCCATTGTTGATGTTCTTGTATGCATTCCACCCTTCTCAGTGATTCCCAAAATACATCTAAAGATTCAGAAAGAATTACTAAAGATCATTGTGGTAAATCTTCTTTTGGCCCAGACAGAGTTGGGTCTCCATTTTAATGGAATCTGTCAAGGACAATTACCACAAGCTTCTTCGCAGACCAAATCTGCTGACACAGCATCAGTGGTGAATGATGTACCCTTACTGAGAGCAGTTGCAACTGATGATTCTGTTTTGATACATTTTAGGCACTTGCTTCTTTAAGGAGGCAAGAAAATGTGCAGTTGTAAACGTTAAGATTCTCTAAGTGGAAGAGGCTTTCTAGGTGGTGCTTAGCTAATAACAGAGGTCCCGAGTAGGTTTTGGCTACTCTAGTTTTGAAATGTTTATGTGAGCTACTTACAGATGATTTGTTATATGCTTTTATCAAAGTGCGTGAAATGGCCATCTCGGCTTGTCTACCCATGGTTCACCCTGTTTAGTGATTTTTTTTGTGTGCTCAAACAGTTCATGAAAGGAATGTTGCATATGAAACCCCCTTGAAAGCAAATTCTTCCTCCGTGGGATCTCAACTTTTTTCTTGGAAAAATTGACCTTGCTTGATTTAGGATTTATTACTTGGAAGACTGTTTTACTTATTGCTTTGATATTTGCAAGGCAAGTCTCTGAGCTGCAGGCGGTCATGGTAGGCCAACAGTGTCTGATTTTTCACAAGGATAGGGTTGTGTTTCTCACTAATCTATCATTATTGGCTAAAGTTGTTTTTGAATTTACCTTGAATATCTGTGTTCTATGCTGATGCAGTAAAACATGGCGAAAAGATTCTGCATACCTTGGATGAACACAGGCAGCCCACTACCTTGACAGAACAAAGCCCTTTAGAAATGTTGAACGGCTGTTTGTTTCCTGTACAGGGGCTAAGAAAGGTATACCTGTGTTTAAGCAAACTGTTGCATGATGGTTATCCTCTGCTGCTGTTTTCTGTTACTCCCACCATGGTAAATAGTTTCCATGCAAGGTTAAGGCTCATTGAGCTAGAGCCTTATCCTCTTTGATGGCATATTTGAAAGGGGTGTACTCTAGAAGTATTATAGAGGCAGCAGCCTTGTCCTTTGCTCATATCCTCACAAGGTGCTACAAACTGGATTGCTTTTCAAAGTCCAGAGCCATCTCCATGATCTACTGGGTCCACCTGCTAGTTAGGGTAAGCTTTGGGAATTTACTCAGTATGCCACTGAGGCATTGGGAGTGATGAACATAATACAGTTGCGCAAGTCCTACTTACCGCTAACACCAGATGTTCGAATTTATCACTGCCTCACTGGCATCACCCACCCATCATCCTCCAGATTGTGCATAGCTGAGGTGGGTTTCAAAATTTTTGATTCAGTTGTTGTTAGAGTTGTTTTTTATATGGTATTGTGATTGGATGTGAATTTACTCTTGCTAGATGATTCTAACTTTAGGTACTTTCCTTTCCTTTGTAGAAGTGAAAAAGCTTGAACACATCTTGTGATAGCTGTAGACTTCTCAGAATATGCTTAGCCAGTCGACTGTTAAAGGAAGAGAGAGAGAGAGAGGAGTGTGGAGTCTGAGCTTTTGAAAAATGGCCAGTACTGGATTATCTTGGCAAATAACCCAAAATGCCACTGAGGCAGTGAGGAATTCCTACATCTAATGTTAAACGTATGCACGATTTTTACAACTGTTTTTTGTCTACGTTGAGTTGGTGACTTTGGAAAACTATTGAGTATGTAAATCGCTACAAAGAGAGTTTACATAAAGTGTGTGCGTTATACTTCAACTGGATTAGCACTGGAATATGCAAATCTTACGTCTATATACAAGATCCTGGGACCATACACATGCTTGGTTAAATGTAGTATCGGCCATGATTCACAGTACTTGTTTTAACAATTTGATATTTCCAGTTTGGCTATTGGCTCAACAGACCTGTCCTTCATTTTGACCACCATGTAACCCAACAGCCTAATGGTCATGCAGCTCTACCTGTATGTTAGACCTGGCTGTCTGCTAGTAATACCACGTCTGACATATAGGCAGAGCTGTTGCACCTGAGAACATTGGCTGGATTCTGCTGCCTCACTAACTTTTTTTGGTAAGTGGGCTCTGATCAGAATAGGTAATGATTTTTGAGAACATAGAATGTTAATAGAATTCAAGTACATGTTACTGGCACAGCGAGAATTCCTTCAGTTCAGTATCTCAGGGAGTTGAACTTGCATGCCTTTTTTCTACCTTATGAAATCATTAGGTAATGCTGCCAGATGGCACTGAGTCAGAAAAAAAATGGACATTTGCTCAGTGCAAAGTGCAAAAGTATTTTTTAACTAAATAAATATAGCTTCATTGATCTAACTAATCTAAAAAAACACATATTTTAGAATAAAACCCAGTTTACAGGGTAAGAGCATAATTACAGTAAAAAGAAATGGTTAAGAAAAAAATTGGCACTTGATCTGAAACAAAGCAGGAGGAGAAACTGTGGTGCAGCAAGCAGCACATTTGATGCAAAAGGCTGAGGTTTTTTTTTTTTGTCAAAATTCTGTTTATTTATGATTTCTTAATACACTAAGTTCAGTAGAGAGAATTATCAGCAGTCAACTTGAAACAGATAAATGAGAATTACATAATACAAACAAAATTTTGTAAAAATAACACACAAACTGTTTACAGTTATGGTGTGAGTTTTATTCCCACACCAGACAGCTGGATTGCTGACAGTACAATGCAGCATAAAAAGTGAGGAGAGGCTACACTCCTGAGTGTTAGCCTTCAGATCAGACATTAAACCGAGCCCCATTTGCCTGACTTAGTTTAGTGGTAGCTCAGGTGGATGTATAAGTTCCACAGCACCTATTGAAAAGACTATGGGAAGTTCCCTAGTGCCCTGGCCAAATTTCTTTGCTGCACAATAGGCAGAAGGAGCAGACCAGTGACTGTTATGACATGCACACTCCAGAGTTTGTAACAAATTCCAAAAAGTAAGTGAAAACTGACACAGGGCAACCCATCCTTTCAGTGCAGAGTTGCATCAGCTGTCAGGGTTGAGGCCAGCAGTGTAGTATGACCCCTACAGTACCACATTTGTTACGGGTTTTATTATTCATGCATGGTTGGAATGGGACGATTAACATCAAGGTAGTTCTTAAACTGTAATGTTAAACTACAAACAGTAAGTAGCACATTAACATTCATGCACAGTGTTTAAATTGTAAACTTGGACTATGCACATTCATGGTTCAGTGTAGAGTTGGCTAGCCCTAAACAAAAGAAGTCATATAGCACTGTAAAGAAATCCACAGATGTCTCAACACCTTAACTAGCAAGACTCATTTCTTCACCCAGTTCTTAGACTTTCCAGTTTCTGTAACAATATAGTAACGTCTTGTTGTAAATATCTAATTATATTCACTTGGACAGTCAGCAGTGGTACCTCTGCCTTCCAGGGTAGAACTGACAATTTTGCCCATATGTACAATAGATTATATACATAGTTACACAATTTCTGTTACTGCAGCTAAGTAGGGTAGTTAAAGGCTGTCCACACCTCTCAAGTTCACATAATGTAACCAAATAGACCTTTGTCAAGTAACTGCTAGCAATACGCATCATTCTCCTTATTGAACGCTATGCAGTATATCTTGGTAGCAATCACAGTAATCACACTGTTAACCTCATGTTGATCAGGATGGAATGTAGGAAGGGTTAAGGAGAGGCGAATTCAAACCAAAAGATGAAAGGTTAATATTCGCAGTCCAAGATAGTGGACTCTGTACACGTTGGTTTACAAAGACCATTGAACATGTGGGAGAAACAGACAAACGTAGGATGTTATGTAGTCCTATCATGCCTCCATTATTACGTGTGGGTTCGGAGCCGATCCCCGGCTCCGACTCGGCCGCTTTTAGAAAGCCTGAAAACTTCTGATTGGCTTGTGGCTAGGAGGTATCCCATGGTGCATGAGCACACTCCCCAGATCTTATTTGCCGGGTCTTCATCCAGAAGCTTTCTTGGTTGGCCGTGGCTAAGTGATACATTTTTTTTATTAATATTACTTCCTTTTCAGGAATTTATTGCTTCTAGACAATTCCTCTATCTTAGCTTATTACTGATGAGTCATTTTGTGACTTCCTGTTTGTGTCTTCTACCGGATTTGACTTGTTTTTCGTATTTTGTATTTCTGGGCCTGTTGCTGTGTGGTATCCCGCGAGTGTGTGTGTTTTTTGCTTTGACTAGACTGTTTAAGTTAAAGGTTCTAGTTTCGTCCCTTTTTTGTTCTTCACACTAGGTTCGTTTAAGTTAGAGGACCTAGCCCTCCCCCCTTTCCCTTTTCTTACAGTGTGTAGGGCTAGATCTGTTTAAGTTAGAGGATCTAGTTCCTCTCTTGTGTGAGTGTGTTGGCCTTTCATGGCTGTCAATATGTCTAAGGAATCTAAAGAACACAAACCGTCAGGCTTTAAGAAGTGCATTAAGTGTTCACAAAAAATGTCCATCACTGATGGACACAGCGTTTGTGTATATTGCTTAGGGGGCCATACACCTGCAAGAAACCTGCCTTTTCTGCCATTCTTTTAGCCCTAGAGTGCTCCAGGAACGGAAGAATAAACTTATCTTAAAAGGTCTGTTGAAACCTTCCTTCGAAGAAGATTTAGCCATTTCCTCTTACTCTCCTAAATTGCAGTCTTCTAGGAGGGATAAGGGTAAAACTTCAAAACGGCCTTCTTCGGCACCAACTTCTGCCTCTGAACCACCACAGAAGTTACTCAAAGCGGAGTTGGTATCTTTCTCTTCGTCTCCACAGTCTTCGGGGCCGATTGAGATTTTGGACATAGACCCTGCAGTATCGGTAGCAAGTTGTTTCGGTGCTGATTACTAGCAGCCCTCTTCTGAGCCGGTCAACGGATATTCCACCAGTCTCCCCTAGCCTTAAATCGCTGATACTACAGAAAACAAGGTCACCCACGCTGTCCTCCAGATCCTCTAGGAGTCTATCTGAAGAAGACCTCGAGAGAGTGGTGCTTAGCATCCTCAAGTCGTCGGCCTTGCCAAAATTTTTTTCAGCTCCGACCCACTTTATCTCGGAGCCGACTCCTTCTACCTATCTTGTGATTCCTCTTCCAACCCAGATTAGGCCTTCGGAGCCAATATTGCCCATACCGACTACAGTGGAGTCTTCGGTTCCAGCACCTTGTGCGGTTATCTCGGAGCAGAGTTCCGCTCCGACACTCTCGGCGCTGTCTAAAGTGTCTAGGGTCCGAAGCTCCTCGGTCGGCCCCGATGGGGACACTTGGAATCTAACTTCTTTGGTGCTGAGTCTCTCTCTTGGTGCATCAGCCCGAGTGAGCTCTGACCATACATTGTTCTCAGAGCCGATCCTTCTGGAGCCATCGGCACCGCTGGTTTCTTTCGAACTGAGGCGTTCTTCTGAGCCAGAGGAATCCGTCTTCGTGAAGATGAGGAGCATGCTGTATAGCTCATCCGCCCCACATAGAAGTACCGATGCTATACTCCCTCAAGCACCGACTACAGTCTCAGCATCTTTTCTTCCCCCAGATGGCAGAGACCCACAGCCTCAGGACCCCCACTTGAGTGGCCCCCAATCTTCCAAGGCCTCCCCAGAGAACCCCGCTGAGGAGCCCCCTTGGAAGAGATCATGTAAGAGGAAGCATGTAGACTCCCCTGATGAGTCTCTCACATCTGACACTGACCTCGATGAGTCAGAGGGGTCCCCTAAGTCATCCTCTGAAGATGTCTCCTTTGCAGACATCTTGGAGATCCTCAGGCAGAGAGGCGGCTGGCCCACTGTTACCCTGTCTGATGAGGAGTCAGTGTACCTGAAGGCTTTCGGGTCTCAACCCTCAGCTTCATGGGTGTCTCCCCATTTGATGAGTTATTGGATCTTGTGGGTCAGAAGGCATGGCAGACTCCTGATGCCATGGAACCGGTCCGGACCCCAGGAGACCAAACAAGTTTCTTTCTGCCCCTAAAGACAAAGAAGTTTTGTCCAAAGGCTTACCTGTAGATGCCATGGTGGTGGCGGTGGCGGCCACTAAGAAGGAGCTAGCAGAGATGACTTCTATCCATCCTCCCAATAAAGAATCCCAAACGATGGATAGATGCAGGAAGCATATCTTCTCTTCAGTGGCCTTTACACTCCGGTTGCTGAATTATCTATCACACTTCACGAGACTTCAGAGAGATCTCCTGAAGGAGTTAGGAGATTCTCTTCAAGGTACCTCTACTGAAGGAGTCCCATCTATGGTATCAACTCAGATGGCTACCTTAACATCCATTGTTAACTCTTCCATGAGGCTGATCTCATAGGCAGCTGATGGTGCGAGTAGGGCGGCTGGTTCAGGAGTCTCCTTAAGAAGACACTCCTGGCTGTGCCTATGCAATTTTGCTGAACCTTTCAAGTCTACATTCACCAATGCTCCCATTGACGGATCCTCTCTTTTTGGACCCAAGGTGAAAGATACCCTCACCAGGTGTGAACAGGAAGGAAAGACACTCTCTGCCATGGGAGTCCGTTTTACCATTCCTTCTAGACCTTACCCTAAAGGTCAGAAGAGTGGCAAAATGTGGTTCAAGAAATCAGAGGTCTTTCCAAGATACACAGGGTGATTCCTCCTTCAGAGGCAGGGGAGGAGGAACGAATGGTAGACGTCGCCCTAGAGGCAGGGGAGGCCCACAAAATCAGGGAGGTCGCTATTCCTTTCGTGACTGTCCCTATCAACGTTCCTGATGTGGAACCCGACTGTGCGTCTCTGGAGCCGGTCGGGGGTCGCCTGTATTTATACCCAGAAGCCTGGCTAAATATCACCCAAGACAAGTGGGTACAAGACATTATTACCAGAGGTTACTCTATACCCTTTTCCCTTCCACCACGCCCTCACAAAAGGATCCCAGATGTACCACCCAATCACAGGGATCAAGCAGCTATAGAGATAGAAATGCTGCTATTAAAAAGTCATCCAACAGCTCCCAGCAGACCAGACAGGATTCGGAACATACTCCAGATTCTTTTTAGTTCCAAAAAGAGCAGGAGACTGGAGATCCATTTTAGACCTCAGCAGGTTAAACGAGTATGTAAAGAAGCCCAAGTTACGAATGATCACTCTACAATCCATACTCCCTCTGTTATGGAAAGAAAGTTGGATGTGCTCAATAAACCTCCAAGATGCCTACTACCACATCAAGATGGACAAAGCATCAAGGAGTTTTCTACGCTTCCGGCTGGGAGCCAATCATTACCAGTTTCGGGCGCTGCCTTTTGGTTTCACCACAGCCCCCTGGGTGTTCACCAAATGCATGGCAGTAGTGACAGCCTATTTGAGGTGTCAGGGAATCCAAGTTTTTCCATACCTGGACGATTGGCTCCTGACTGCCACCACCAGGCATCTTCTAGTTCAATCCAGAGACTCCACAGTCAAGCTCTTCTCCCAGTTGGGAATCTATAAATTGGAGAAAATCCTTAACTTTGCCCGCTCAATCTATAACCTTTATAGGAACAAACATAGACACGGTCTCTATGATAGCCAGACTACCAACAGACAGAATACAAAATCTTTCACAGCAGATTTACAGGATACTTCCCCTTCGAAGAGTCAAAGTGAAGGTGGTGTTGCAACTTCTTGGAACAATGGCGTTGACTATAACATTGGTACCATTAGCAAGACTACATATGAGAATACTCCACTGACTCCTGTCTTCCCAGTGGTCTTTTCAGCAGTTGCCTCTGCATCACCAGATACTAATCCCAGATTCTTGCAAAAAGGATCTCCGTTGGTAGATTCAGCCAGGTCTCCTTTCCACAGGGACTCCCTTTGTACCGCACAAACCAGTTGCCACTGTGACCACGGATGCCTCTCAGATTGGGGAGGGGGGCATTATCTAGGCAGGACTGTCCAAGGCACATGGCAAGATCATGAGGTCCATCTGCATATCGGTGTCCTAGAGGTAAGAGCGGTGCTTCTAGTGTTGCAAGCACTTCACGACTTTCAACCTCTAGGGATGATAGCTATCCAGACGGACAACATGTCGGTGTTATGGTATCTAAACAAGCAAGGAGGAACCAGGTCTTACCCCTTATGTCGAGAGGCCCTGTGAATTTGGAACTGGGCGTTTTCTTCCCAATGCTTTCTCACTACAACGCACATCCCGGGGACATCCAATGTGATAGCAGACAAGCTAAGCAGGGCAGTTTTGTTACCTCACGAATGGTCTTTGAAGCAGAAAGTGGCCCGTCAGCTCTTCCACAAATGGGGACAACCCTGCTGCGATCTCTTTGCCAGCCCTACCAACGCCAAATGCAGCACCTATTTCTCCCTCATTCCCCCTCCGGGAGAGTCTCCGAGAGATGCACTCGTCCACGATTGGCCACCGGGACTTCTTTATGCATTTCCTCCTTTTCCACTCATTCCCAAGGTTATACAGAAAGCAATTTTGTTGGGAAGCAAGATGATCCTCATCACTCCTTACTGGCCTCGTCAGATTTGGTTCCCTTCCCTTGGGCCTCACCTGTTAGCCTATCCCATGGACCCTGGACCCAGTTCCAGACCTCTTGACACAAGTCAGGTTCTCTTCATCCCTGTCTCCACACTCTCAAACTGACAGCATTGCTGCTCCAGTTCCATCCTTAGTCAGGCTTCACAATCTGTCTCCAGCTGTAACCCATATCATTACCTCTTCTCATAAGCCCTCGACTAGAAAATTGTATAACAGCAAATGGAAGAGATTTTTTACATGGGCAGACAACAGAAAGGTTAATCCATTTACAGCTCTTATTCCTATTGTCTTAGAGTTCCTATCGGAACTTTTTCACCAGGGATCAGCAGCTGCTACACTCAAGAGTTCAGCTAGCAGCGATATCTAATTTTCATGTGGGAATTAATGATTCTAACCTTATGTCCCACAAACTTTGCAAGGCTTTTCTCAAAGGTTCTATGATGTTAAGACCTCCCGTTCAAGATCCCATCCCTCCCTGGGATCTAAATCTAGTCCTTTCTTAACTTACTTTGCCACCTTTTGAACCAGCCCATAGCTGTCATTTGAAATTTCTGTCGTGGAAGACTCTTTTTCTGGTGGTGGTAACTTCAGCCAGACGAGTTTCCGAACTGCAAGCCCCATCAGTTAAACCTCCATACTTAATTTTTCACAAAGATAGGGTCTCTCTCCGGACTAATCCTTCCTTTATCCCCAAGGTCTGCTCCCATTTTCATTTGAATCAAACTATCGAATTGCCAGTATTCTTCCCCAGTTGCACCAATAAAGCAGAGTATAGATTTCACCAACTGGATGTGCACAGGCAATTGCATTTCTACATCCACAGAACTAAAGAATTTAGAAAATCAGACCAGCTTTTAGTTTTCTTTGCTGAAACAAGAATGGGTTTGCCAGTTTCTAAGGTCACACTATCAAACTGGATCTCTAACTGCATCCCTTTCATTTATACTTATGAAGGAAGAGAGTTGCCCCTTAAAGTCAGAGCGCATTCTACCAGATCATTTTCTACTTCTGCTGCCTTCCAAGCCAGGACTCCTATTGATTATGTATGTGCAGCAGCAACATGGGCTATCCCTCATACCTTCATTACCCATTACAAATTGGACCTAACTTCCAGGGGTAGGGCATCATTTGGTTCCACGGTACTCGGGAGTATTTTCTAGTGAGCCACCCGTACGAGATGCTAGGGACGCTGTCCCAAACGTAATAATGGAGGCGAGATAGGACTACATAACATAAAGACGTTATGTACTCACCATAATGTTCCATGTATGTAGTCCATCTTGCCGAACATTATTACAAACCCACCCACCAGCCCCCTTCCTGGAGGATATGGAAACAGTTTCTATGGTGTTTTTTTTTACCTTAAAGGACACTTTTATTATTTTCTTCCGTACCTTTGCTCTCCTTTTCTACTTTTTCTCCTTTTATAGACTAACAGCAAACAAGATCTGGGGAGTGTGCTCATGCACCATGGGATACCTCCTAGCCACGAGCTAATCAGAAGTTTTCAGCCTTTCTAAAAGTGGCCGAGTCGGAGCCGAGGATCGGCTCTGAACCCACACGTAATAATGTTCGGTGAGATGGACTACATACATGGAACGTTATGGTGAGTACATAACTTCTTTTTTTGTGAAACAGAATTGGAAACAGATGCACACCTTGTTGCTGGTTGTGACATACTAATGACAGAAGGACTGTATACTGAAAGGCATAATAATGTGGCAAGACTGATTACCTTTGTGTTTCTCTGTTGCAGTCATCACCTGTGGGATATCCCTGCTGTGGTAGCCCTCGGCTGGCCCTAATACCAGAGTCATTGTTTTTCTGCGTCTGCTGCTGTCGCTTGCAGACTGGCGTCAGGTCGTTAGTGCTATAAAGCAAGGCAGCCGACGCCATTACATCAGTCTTACTTGCCGTGGAGACCATAACAGAAGCAGTTCGCAAGTGTGCTGGTCGGTCGCTACCAGAGTGTCGAATTACAGCTGAAAACGTCTAAAGCGAAGTACCCCGTTGGGGATCCTTTTTTCTTGCACTAACCGATGTCCGAAAAAGTTAACAATTGTCTCGCCTGTGAAAAGCAAATCCCACACAGAGACTTCCATTCTTACTGCGTCACTTGTTTAGGCTCAGACCACTATGCCCCCTGCTGCCGGTTCTGTGCCCTCTTTAACACAAGAAATATTTGTCGTAGAGCTCTTATTGTAGACTGGTATTTTTGTCTTCCGTCTTTGCATTCCGAAATGGCATCCATCAGCCAACATTCTGTAGACATTCCAAAAAAAGTAACGATAGAGACAGACCACACAAGGCTAAGCCTTCTGACGACTCTACCGCTAAGCAGGTCATCAGTTCTCCGGAATTCAGTGAGGCACTCTTGCAGCCCCTGATGCCAGATCCGATACTTTTGCAGGCCTCTACCGAGACCCTTTTGGAGTCCGGTATGCCGCAGAAATCTTCATCTTCCAAGCCTTTGGTTGTCTCTACCTTGGTTGGATCCAGAGCCACGACGCAGGTACTGGCTTCCGAGGAGGCTTCTCGCACTACCAAATCTCGGCAGAAACTGACATCTTCTCATCTGATTACCGTTGTCCTCAGACTGAGGGATACTCTAGGCCTAGAAGCAAGACTACTCCTAGTAAATCTACCTGTAACCACCATCTTTCTTCTGCTCCACCACTCCAAGCTCAAATGCTTAAAATGGAGGAGGATCTCATCTCCCTTATCAGTGGCAGTCAGGCCACAACTTCTAAAAGGAAAAGAGACCCTTCTCCCGGAGTACTGATTGAACAGGATTCTGAGGAGTCTTTCCTTTGGGGAAACCCTTCACATTCTCGGGGATCATTTTCACTGGGAACCCCAGGGCTTCCCTCAGACTAAGAAAAGACTAAGAGTTTCTAGACCTGACCCAGCACAGATCCTTGGCCATCCCCCTATCTTAGAGGTGGTGGATGATGTCTTCCCTGAATCCAGCTTAGCTCCTGATGCCCTCCCACCTGCTCCCAGTAAACCTGACAGGTATTAGCGTACCAGATTCTTACAAACACCTGTACAGAAATCCTGCAGCAGACACAGAGGTCATTACACTGGGACCAAAATGAGTTAAGGGTAGTTCTGCAAAGAATCCTGTTCCTTCTGACATGGATTCCAGAGCTCTGGACAGATGGGTTAAAAAAAGTATACACCTCTGCAACCTTAGCTATCAGAGCACTCAACTGTCAGTTCCACATGTTAAAATGTCAACAGCACACTTTGGAGCTGTTAAAGCAAAAGATTTTAGCCTTTCCTGAGTGTGCCAATTCGAAAGAGTTAGCAGATTTACTGCACTCTACTTGTCAAGTGGCCAAACGCTCATTACACTGTGGATGACGCCCTAGAAGCATCAAGCAGGGCAGCAGTGTCAGGATCTGTCATTAGGAGACATGCATGGTTGAAGGGAACTACCTCTCCCTGAGCATGTCAAATCTAAATTAATTGATGCACCCTTGGATAAGGATTGCTTGTTTGCAGTAAAAGCAGAAGAGGTGCTTAAAAAGATGGAAGACTAAGCAAAATCTATGCAAACAGTAAAAGGTTTCTTTTGGGTGCAACCTCCTAGGTTCAGCAAGAATTTTCCTTCAAAACACTGGTCCTTTCCTGCACCTAGCAGACAGGGGCAAGATAAACCCCCCAGGGACAGACCCCCTCAGGCTTCTATCCCAGGTACAGCAAAGAACCAAACAGTGAACCACTTCCGCTCCAAAGACAGGGAGTTCTAAGCCATCCCTCTATGGCAAAAACTCTCAATTACTTCCTCTCCCCCCTCTGCCCACTTTTCACTCACGAAATATTAGGAGGGAGGCTTTCCTTCTGCAAAGAATATTGGTTTTCTGTAACAAAGGACCCATGGGTCTTAAAGAGCATTTACAAAATACAAAAGCTGCAAATAATCTATAAGTAAGACAGTTCGTAGAGAAAAACCTTTATAAAACAGCAAACGGCAAAGCTTTCGGGTATAACCCTTTTTCAGTGCTAATACACACTCTAAAACCAGTTGAGTTTAAATGCATCTCAAAGTATCACATGACATGCAGCCCAAAAAATCATCTGACAAAATAAATAAAACAACATAAAAAAGACTTCAAGTAATAAAACTAATGCATAAAAATATAATGCATCAAGAACATACAACACATTGAACATATCAAACAATAATAAATCTAACAATATAGTTTAGTTTGTTGCAATTTAATAAGGATGGGTTTTAATGTGTTGTATGTTCTTGATGCATTACATTTTTATGCATTAGTTTTATTACTTGAAGTCTTTTTTATGTCTTTTTTATGTTTTATTTATTTTGTCACATGATTTTTTGGGCTGCATACCCGAAAGGTTTGCCGTTTGCTGTTTTATAAAGGTGGTTTCTCTCTACGAACTGTGTCTTAAAGAGCATTTGCCAGGGATACCATTTCTCCTTTAGTGAACCCCCAATTCCAAGAGGGTACCCAGACTTGCCTCCAAATCACTGGGCAGAGGCATTGAAACAAGTCCAAACTCTCATATTCCAAGGGGTAGTAGAACCTGTCCCCACAGATTGAAAAGGCAAAGGCTTTTATTCCAGACTATTCCTTGTTCCCAGAAAAGAGAGCACCTGGTGCCCCATCCTGGATCTATCCATTCCTAACACCTCCCTGGTGGTCCCCAAATTCAAAATGCTAACTTGTAGCAGCTGCTGTCTATGCTGACTAAAACGCCTGGTTAGTTACCCTATATATAAAAGATGCCTACCTCCACATCCCCATAAGGGAATACTGCAGGAAATTCCTTTGCTTCAGAGCAGGCTCACAAGACTTTCAGTTCTCTGCGCTACCTTTTGGCTAATCTACTGCTCCCAGGGTATTCACCAAATGCTTAGCCCCGGCCATAACCTTTTACAGGCAGAAAAATAAACAAATTTACCCTTATCTGGACGACTGCCTCATTCAGGCAGAGTGCAAAGAAAAGCTACTCAAAGACCTTCTCTGTCAAAACCCTCCTAACCTCCTTAGGGTACACCATCAATGAGGAGAACTCAAAGCAAACACCCTCCAGGAAGACCATTTTTTTGGCAGCACTGCTGGACGCAGCATCCCAAATGGCCTTCCTATCCCCAGAAAAGCAGAGCTTCCTGCCTCTCTACTTTACCCAGCTGGCTTCCAGAAGTTGCCTCACTGCAAGGAAGCTCATGCAAGCCTTGTAGTACATGGCATCTTGTATCCTTCTAATTCCTCTGGCCAAGCTTCACATAAGAAAACTTCAATGGTATCTAAAGAACATTTGGTGTCAGCACTCTCAACCTCTAGATACATCTCTCCCCCGATCCCCTGTATAAGGGCTGAGTTTCTTTGTTGGGCAGGGGCCTTTGCCAAGAACAAGAGTCTTTCCTTCACCCTTCGCCCAATCTGGCAGACCATTACCACCGACACCTCAGACATTCCTTGGGGTGCTCACCTAGAAGGCAGCTGCACCCAAGGTCATTGGGATGCCCAGCAGCTTCCCTTACACATCAACCAGAAGGCAATGATGGCAGTACAAAAGGCTCTGACATCTTTCATGCCCTATTTCAAGCCAGGGGGTCTCCTTATCACAACAGACAACACCACAATAATGCGGTACATCAACAAACATGGAGAGACCCAATCTTACCCTTTCTGCAGGCTAGCCATGAACCTCTGGCTGACAGCCTCTTCCATGGGATTACACCTAATAGCCCTATACCTACCAGGGATCAACAATACCCTGGCAGACCACTTAAGCAGAAACTTACTGGACCCCCAAGAATGGCAGCTTCACAGAAAAATCTTTTTACAATTCACTCTGAAGTGTGGGACTCCGGAGGTGGATCTCTTTGCTTCGCATCTCACCCATCAGCTGAAAAAATTCTGCACCAGGGAGTATCACCACCTAGCGTGGAAGGTGGATGCCTTGATCTTCCCCTGGAGCACTGTCTTTGTGTACGCATTCCCTCCTTCCCTCCTCTGCCTCTTATTCCCAAGGTATTGGTCAGAATAAGGGAGGAGAGACTAAAGGCCATCCTCATTGCTCTAGACTGCCCTGGCAACATTGGTACCCCTTACTGCGCAGCCTGACATTACAGTCTCCCAGGCAGCTTTCCCTGATCTCAGACCTCTTGACTCAGGTGTTTGTGTGTGGGGGGATGCTGCACCCAGACTTGCAGACTCTTAAACTTTCAGCATAGCTAATACTCTAAAGGCAAACAAAGGGCCCCAGTTAAGCAAACCGGTCATAAACATTATCACAGAGGCCAGAAGGCCTGGCACCAGAAAATCTTACGCAGGAAAATGGAAAAGATTCTGCTCCTGGAGCCAGTCCAGAGGGGGCAATACCTCACAACCTTCCATCCCTCTTATCCTGGACTACTTAGCGGAGCTACTTAATAGTGGCTTCTCCTTCTCTTCTATCAAAATCTACACCTTAGCCATTTCAGCTCATTTTGGCACAGATCAGCCCCTGTTCTCTCATCCATTGATTAAAGAATTCCTTAGAGGGGCTTCTAATATCAGACCTCCCAGAAGGCCACCCACGCCAGCCTGGGACCTGAATTATGTTTTGGAAAAACTAACCTTACCACCCTCAAAACAAGGGATAAAGAATTTTGCACTCACTAGATGTGTACAGACAGCTCTGATACTATCTCAACTGTACTAAACCCTTCAGGAAAACAGACCAACTGCTTGTCAGCTTTGTCCCAGGGGCAGAGGGGAAGGCAATTTCCAAGCAAGTCATTTCCAAATGGATGTCACACTGTATCTATTTCTGCTGCAGATTACATGAGAAACCCGCCCCTAAATCTATTTGAACCCATTCCACTAGGGCAGCCTCCACTTCCACAGCATCCTCAGAGGAGTGCCCACCAGGGACATTCTGGAAGTTGCCACCTGGACTTCTGTCCATACCTTGACCAAGGATTACCACCTACCTCTATTTTCTAAGGCTAGGGCAGGGTTTGCCTCTGCAGTACTGCAGGGCATGCTGACCCAGGCCTAGGTCTATTACTAATCCTACCACCCCTCTTCTGAGCTTTGGGAATCCTCCCACAGGTGATGACTGCAACAGTAAAACAGGAAGAACATAGTACAGTTGTGTACACTTACCATAAATGTAGATGTTCAAGTGTATTCACTGTTGCAGGACTGGTCCCCCCCCCTCCTTTCCCCTTATACCGTCTTTCTTTAGGGAGACATAAACTTCTCAAGGTGGCTTTTAGCCACTAGGACCACTTTACCATATTCCTTGGGCTTCTGACTGGTTAGGGCAAGATAAATTGATGTAATGGCGTCTGCTGCCTTGCTTTATAGCACCAACAACCTGACGTTGGTCTGCAAGCGACAGCAGCCAACGCAGAAATACATGGACTCTGGTATTCGGGCTGGCCGAGGGCTACCATAGCAGGGATAACCCACAGGTGATGACCACAACAGTGAATACACTCTAACATCTACATTTATGGTAAGTGTACACAACTGTACTTTGCACTGAGGATTGTACAAACGTTGTAATATTGAAGTAGCTGAAAAACACTGGAAACATGAGCTACAAGGGAACACCTGTTGCCAACAGATCAAAAGATAGTTGTGAGAAAACCAGGTATATAGTGGTGCATGAAAAGACAAAAGTAGCATTGATCATTCAAATCGCTACACCCGGTGACTACAGTGGCTTGTGCAGAGAGACTCAAAGTCGTAAAATGTCAGGATTTGCAGGCAGAAAAGAGAGCAGTGTGGAAGAAAGATACCAGACCATTCCAATAATACTATGAGCAATGAAAGAATCTGCAGTCGTATTTAGATATGTTACTGATGCATTTAGATATGTTACTGATGCATGTAACTCCGTACAAACTGCAGGTGCTGCGAAGAGCACTTTTGGCTGACATCAAAGATTGAAACAATACTATTTTCATTAACTTTGATCATATTTTGACTTAGGAATGGAGATTTAAGTCTGGGCTGTGGCTGGGCCATTCCAAAACTTGAATTTTCTTCTGGTAAAGCCATTCTTTTGTTGATTTGGATGGATGCTTGGGGTCATTGTCGTATTGAAAGATGAAATTCTTCATCTTCAGCTTTCTAACAGATGCCTGTAGGTTTTGGGCCAAAAGTGATTGGTATTTGGAACTGTTCATAATTCCCTCCACCTTGACTAAAGCCCCAGTTCCAGCTGAAGAAAAGCAACCCCAAAGCATGATACTTGCCACAACCATGCTTCACCATGGGGATGGTGTTCTTTTGGTGATGCGAAGTGTAGTTTTTGCGCCAAATGTACCTTTTGGAATTGTGGCCAAAAAGTTCAACCTTGGTCTCAGCAGACCATAACACATTTTCCCACATGCTTTTGGGAGCCTTGATGGATTGTTTTGCAAATTTTAGCCCGGCCTGTATGTTTTTCTGTGTAAGAAAAAGCTTTCGTCTTGCAATCCTACCCCATAGTCCAGACGTGGAGAATACAGGAGATTGCTGACACATGTAGTGCACAACCAGTACTTGCCAGAAATTCCTGTAGCTCCTTCAGTGTTGCTGTAGGTCTCTTGGCAGCCTCCCTGACCAGTTTTCGTCTTGTCTTTTCATCAATTTTGGAGGGATGCCCAGTTCTTTGCAATGTCACTGTTGTCCCATATTTTCTCCACTTTTTGATTCTTCACTGTGTTCCATGGTATATCCAATGCTGTGGAAATTTTATTGTACCCTTTTCCTGACTAATACCTTTCAACAATGAGATCCCTTTGATGCTTTGTAAGCTTTCTGCGAACCATGGATTTTGCAGTAGCAGGCAACTGAGTAAATGTCAGGAAAATCCTACAGCTTAACTTCATTTGGGGTTAATCAGAGATTCTTTAATTGATGGCAGGTGTGTACCCAAGAAAAGACTGAATACTGTGATTAAATCAAAAGGTGGTTCAACAAAGTATTAGTTTAAGGGTGTGCACACTTATGCAACCAGTGTATTGTACGTTTCTTGTTCTTTTTTTTAATTTTTTTCCCTAACAAATTTGTTTGTTTTTTCATTTGAATTGTACAGGCTATAGGTCACATTAAAGGTGGGAAATGTTTTGAAATGATTTATTGTGGTCTCATTTTTTATATCATTAAAAAAATCTGGCATTTTAACAGGGATGTGTACACTTCTTATATCCACAGTATGTGCTTCAATCTTCAGGAATTATCGTCTAGTTTTTATTTTTATTTTTAGAATGACAGGGCACCAGACACCTTTGGGCATTGTAGAAAAGTACATACTGCCCATGGACCAGCTCGTTCTTACCCCCACTAGAGGTAGCAACATCCTTGACCTGGTCATTACTAACATGGGCGACCATTGCTCTACACCAATAGTCAACTCCTCCCTTGTTAGATCCGACCACAAACTAATCACCTTGGAAATCCACCCCCGCAAAGGTAACCATCATGAAAAAACTTCTCCAAAGCTAACTTTGGGTTCCTAAAAACAGAGGTGGCTAATGTCATGGCACCCATGCAAATGGAGATCAGTTGCATGACCGCCGAATCATACACCAATGCACTGTACGAACACATACACAAATGCATGGATCTCGCCATACCCAACAGAACCAAGATGCCCTCTTCCAAAAAAAAGAAAGCTAATCTGGTGGTCCCCTGCCATAAACAAACTCAACAACAGAAGGAGAAAACTGATGGAGAATAAGGTGAAGTCCCAAGACTAGAAAAACTCCCTTATCAGCCTCAACAAAAAGTTGAGATCCCCCATCAAATCCTCTAAAGCTAGCTATGAAAACAGAATTGCAGCAGATAGTAGAGACAACCACAAGGCCTTTTATACTTGTGTAAAGAATCTCCATGGCAATACCCAGATTTGCTATGTGCTACTGCACATTGGTACCTCCTATACCGAGCCAACAGATAATGCCAATATACTGGCCGACAGTTTCAGTGACAACTTTACACCCCCCCCTCCCCACCAAGGGACTAGTCACAATACCAGTAGATTGCCAGGCACCCAGTATTACTGCTGCACAGGTTACAACAGCACTGTCCAAGGCCAAGAATACAGCTTCTATGGGACCTGACAATATCCCTGGCTGTGTTCTACATGAACTGCAGAGGCACCTCACCTGTGTGCCCTGGTCAATCACTCTTTTTAAATTTATTATTATAGATAAAATACAAATGCACAGGAATTTTAAAGCAGGATGGCATAATAAACTTAATAATATGGAAACCATGTGTAATACCAGGTTAGGGGCTTTGTTCAAACCTGGACTAAATGAAATGCAATAATATGCCAACCTATTTACTTAAGCATATTGCAGAATCTTATTCATAATCTCTGATGTACACATGTTATTTTTGGTGATTTGGGTATTATGTTTCTATTGACAAGATTTATTGGTCATTTTTTATAACATGTGTATATAATCAAATAACTATATTTTTTTCTGTAATATGCCTTTAAGGGTCTCCTTATATAATACCAGGATGTTGGAGCTGCTTAACTGTTGAATATTTGTGTCTTAGCACTGAAGAAGTCTTTTCATAGCCAAAACCGGTTTGCAAGCCATTTATTTATCAGAAATGGCATTGATTTCTTCAATAAATGTATTTTAGCTGCAATACCATTGTGCTGGTCCGTTTTTGGATTCACCCTTAGTTTTGGTTTGGACCGTGCACTTAGTCCCTCGTGCGTGTGTTTGGTTGTTCCCCCTGTTCAATCACAGCCTCACCTCAGGCTTTGTCCCTACCAAATGGTACACTGCTACAGTTATCCCTCTCTACAAAGGAGGAACGACTACAGACCCTGGGAACTATCTCCCCATTAGCTTGACATGTCTGATATGCAAAGCTATGGAATGTATCATCATGGACCTAATAAACAAGGATACAGGGAATCTCCAAACTCTGGATCCCACACAGTTTGGTTTTGTGAAGGGTAGATCATGCCTGCTCAACTTGGTCAACTTCTTTGAGTCAGTCACCAGAGCTGTGGATGAAGGTAAGGTGGTTCATTCAACCTACTTTGATCTGGCCAAGGCCTTTGATAACCATTCCCCACTCAGAGTCCTAGAAAAACTCACTAAGCTAGGCATCAACCCCTATATCACTATGTGGGTTGCAAACTGGCTCACACGTAGAACCCACAATGTGAATGTAGCTGACTCCAAGTCAGACTGCCGACCAGTCACCAGTAGAGTCCCACAGGGTTCGGTCCTGGGTCCTCTCCTGTTTGGTATCTACTTCTGTGAAGTCCAGGCCAACACTAAGGGACTCTGGCTGACAAAGTTCGCAGAAGATTGCAAGTTGGGAGATGCTATTAACTCCCCAACTGATGTTGACATCCTACATAAAGGCCTCACTAAGACCAACGACTGGTGTCAGAACCATGGCCTTAAGCTCAATGCCAAAAAATGTGTCATCATCCTCTTTAGGAAAAACCCGGTTCCCATGAATTACCACATCAATGGTAGTCCACTGAACACAGAAGGCGCTATAAGAGATCTGGGAACACAGGTTGACAGCAACCTCTCTTTTGAAAACCACATTGCCACTGTGGTCAGAAAGTCCTATGTGGCGCATCTCATTACTAAGGGTTTTGCATTCTGGAAGAAAGAGGTCATTGTCTCCCTCTACTCTTCCCTCATTAGGCCAATCATTAATACAATGCTCCATTTGGCAAGTACCTCACTAAACACCTGCAACAACTGGAGAGGCTGCAAAAGTACCTCACAAAGAGGATCCTAGGCCTTAAAATATTTGTCCTATATGGACAGACTAAAAAAAAAACTCCAACTATTCTGCGTCTTATATTGCCTACTTACAGGTGATCTCTGCTTGACTTAAAAAGCCTTGTGTGACCCAGCTATGTTAGAAATGCTACATCTAGAGAAATCCCAGTTCCTCCGCACCACACGCTGCAGAGACCTCAACCTCATTACCGCAATCAACAGAACATGTTGGAGGGACAGGTTCATAACCCAGAGACTACCCATGCTATGAAACCAGACTTCCCATACATGTCAAGCAGAGCACCTCACTGGCCCTCTTCAAGAGAAATCTTGAGTGGTTGGAAAATAGAAAATTCACCCCAGAGGTTACTCCAGTGGCTTTATTCGACAGAGACACTGGGAACTAAGGTCGAGTGGCACAATGCCAGGGTAATCCTATGGGCTAGGCTTGTAAAGGCCCAGGGCCATTAGCCAAGCACACACTTATGAGCCTATGTCACCTGTCCATTTAATTTTCCTCTTTGGTACAGTGATCAGGGTTGGGGTGGTTACAGTGTGAAGCGCATGTTGAAATGCATTCTTGGGTCCATTTATTGTTCCTCCTTTTTGATTACACAAGGAAGTGATTTCCAGAGTTGCTGTCAGGTGGGGGTGGTGGTGGTTGGAGTTTTGTGTGTGTGTGTGTGTGTAATGGCAATCGTTTGATTGCAGGGAAATTATTATTGCTATGACATGGGGTTGGGTAGTGCATGTGTGAGACCTGCAATTTGAAATGCATAGCTGTGGTCAGTATATCACTTTCATTGCAGTCAAAGAGCAGTGTACACAGTACAGGTGATTTTCTTTTGGGGATGTGAAGAGATCTGCTGTGTGAGAAAAAAAACATAGGACAGTTAAAATCATTCTTGATTATTTATGGCTTGTCTGATGCTTTGTACTTCTGAGAAGACATTGCTAAGACCATCAAGCTCAACTGTCTTCACAGTGAGGCATCATAAGGGCACTTAGAAAGTGGCTACAGTTTTTTGGATGGGGCAAGCTGTGTGTGAAAGCAGAGGGCAAATTATCGCTGTTAAATTACCATTGGTATGGCCTATTTGGGTGTTGGGGGATAGGAACATGGCTTGAGAGCAGCAATCTGAGTATTATTGTGGTCCTTATAAGCTATGTGACTTTTTTATAGTCTAGTACTATATCTTTTCAGGAAAGTAGTAATTGGACCTCGCTTTGTTAGACAAGGGGATGGAGCTCCTTACTGCAACCTAGGCAAATGTGGTTTGATTAGTAGCCAAGCAGAGAAGGGGAAGAATAAAAGGGTATAGCCCACTTCTCTTTTCTGTGAGGCCGGGGAGGATTGCATGTATTTGGCACATGGAGTCTGTGCAGCTTGTGCACCTGTCGCCCCTGGGATTCAGGTTACTGGCTAAGGCTCTTGCCACCCCTATAGTGCCTTTTTTAGGCAAAGCTCAAAGGACAAAACCACCACTGTAACCGGTACAAACATGCAAAATCTGAAGGCAATGCTACTCAATGCTAGAAGTCTAAACCTCAAAATGCACCCTCTTGAGGCACTCCTAAAAATGTAGAACGTCTATATCTGCACAGTAACTGAGACAGTTAAAGGCTCCAGAGAGCACCCCTGCAATACCAGGCTGCAACTCTTACCACACTTTTCGGCCACCAAACCAAGGCCGAAACACTAAAAGTGGAGGAATGTCCATATTCACCAAGAATATTCACACCACCAGGCTAGTTGCCCAACACAAGGCGTCTGAAATGTTCCAGGTGCAACTAACACTAGGTAAGACTGCAATCTAAATTGTAGCTTGCTAGAGATCCCCCACCATGCCCAAAGATTCTCACTACACCTTTCTAAACATACTAGAAACTAGTAAGATACAACCAAACACCCTAATACTGGGTGATTTCAACTACCCTGCCATTAACTGGGAAAACTACTCGTGTACCAACACCTTTTCCCAACGGTTCTTGGAATTCATAAATTCCAGTGCCCTGGATCAACTAATCCATAGTCCCACCAGGGGCTCTAATATCCTAGACCGGGTCATTACCAACATGGGAAATCGATGCTCCACACCTATGGTCAACCCCTCGTTGGTCAGGTCTGACCATGAGCTAATCACCCTTGACATCCACTCCCCCCAGTAAGGAAACCTCCGTAAAAAACTTCTCCAAAGCCAACTTGATGCTACTCAAGTCAGAAGTGACAAACTTCATGACAATCATGCAGATGAGAACTGAAAGTTCGACTGCTAAATCCTACACTAAGCCACTGTATGAGCACATCCACTCGTGCATGAATCGTGCCATCCCAAATGGAACCGACACTGTCCTCCAAAACAGGAAGCCAATCTGGTGGTCCCCTGTCATAAACAAGCTTTGCAACAAAAGGAAAAACTGTTGCAGAAGCGAGGAAAATCCCAGGATAAAAAAAACTCCCTTACCAGCCTCAGTAAGAAGCTGAGATCCCTCATAAAATCCTCCGAAGCTAGTTACAAAAATAAAATTGCCAAAGATTCCAAAGACAACCACAAGGCACTCTATAGTTTTGTCAAGTATCTAAATGGCAATGCTCAGATCTGCTCTGAGCTACAACAGAATGGCTTTAAATATACTGATCCCAAGGATATTGCCAATGGCACTGAATCAATCTGCCAGGATAACTTCGCCCCCTAAAGGGCCCATTTCAATACCGAAAGATTGCCAAATTCCGTTAATGGCCACGCAGGTACAAATTGTACTCTCCAAAGCTAAGATTACAGCATCCATAGGACCAACGACATCCCGGGCTGTGTACTACATGAACTACAAAATGAGCTGGCACCTCACCCAAGTGTCATATCTAATCATAGCCTCACCTCAAGCTTTGTGCCCACTGAGTGGCGCACAGCTACAGTTATCCCACTCCACAAGGGGGGATCCACCTTGGACCCTGGGAACTACCGGCCCATCAGTCTGACTAGCCTGATCTGCAAGACCATGGAACGTATTATCATGGAACTTGTAAACAAAGACATTGGCAACCTTCAAACACTGGACCCCACCCAGTTTGGGTTCGTGAAGGGCCGATTTGTCTCCTGAACCTGATTTACTTCTTCAAATCAGTCTCCAGAGCTGTGGACGAGGGTAAGGTGGTCCACACAGCCTATCTGGACCTTGCCAAGGCCTTCAACACCATCCCCCACTCTGGAATCATAGATAAACTTACTCAGCTGGGCATTAAATCCCTACGTCACTCGATGGATTGCCAGCTGGCTTACTGACAGAACACACACTGTAAAAGTAGCAGACTTCAAATCCAGCTCCAGACAAGTGACAAGTGGAGTTCCACAGAGTTCAGTCCTGGGACCGCTCTTGTTTGGCATCTCCTTCTCTGAAGTACAGGCCAACACTAAGGGACTCCGGCTAACAAAGTTTGCAGATGACTGCAAACTAGGAGCCATTATTGAATCCCCAAATGATATGGATATTCTACAAAAGGTCCTTACAGAAACAGATACTTGGTGCCAGAGCCATGGGCTCAGGTCCAATGCCAAGAAATGTATAGTTATCACCTTTAGGGAAAAACATGTACCCATGAATTACCACATAGGTGGCAGTACACTAAACACCGAAAGTGTGATAAGAGACTTGGGGACACAGATGGACTTGGACAGTGGTCTCGCCTTCGAAAACCACATCACCACAACAGTCAGGAAATCCTTCTATGTGATGCACCTCATCACTAAGGGCTTTTCATCCAGAAAAAAGGAGGTTATTGTCCCACTGTACTCATCCCTCATTAGACCCACTATAGAATACAATGCCCCGTTTGGTATGTGCCTCTCCAGACATCTGCAACAACTGGAAAAGCCGCAGAAATGCCTCACTAAAAGAATCACAGGCCTAAAGCAGATGCCCTATGCTGACAGTCTTAAAAAAAAACTCCAGCTATACTCTTGTCGTATATTGTCTACTCAGAGGCAATCTCTGCTTAACATACAAGGCCATGTCAAACCCAGAGCTATTGGACATGCTCCACTTAAAGAACTCCCAATCCCTCAGAGCCACATGCTCCAGAGATCTAAATGTCATCACAATGAAAAAAACATGCTGGAGGGATAGGTTCCTGACCCAGAGACACCCCAGACTCTGGAATAGACTGCCCATACATGTCAAGCAGAGCACCTCTTTGGCTCTCTTCAAAAGGAACCTTGATGATTGGATGGGAGATGGGAAATTCACCCCAGGGATCATGTCAGGCGCCCTGCTAGACAGGGGTCCAGGGAAGTAAATATTGTGGGAAGAAATAGCCAGTGAATTGTTATGACCAGGCTTGTATAGGACCTAGGGCCGATTAACCTACTGCCAATATGAATCTATGGAGACCGAGGAAACTGCTTGAAGGGGAATACTCCCCTGCTCTACTGCTTGGCTGAGTGCATGCAGTGGGTTAAGCCCTAATGCTGAACTTAAAAGATTTGATGAAAGGAGAAATTGATTCAAGGGTGTGACCCATTTTTTCCAACCCTCTTTTTCCAAGTTTAATTAAAATGTCTCCAACTTGGCAAAAATCAATTTAAGCATAAAGATGTTGGCAAACATGATTTTAAAAAGCCATGGTAAGAAAGCTCTAAAAAGAAAAAGGAAAGCCTCCCAGAATGAAGTGCAGTCCAGAAAGTCAGGACTACTTGCCTCTTCATCCCCCCCCCCCCCCCCCAACAGTCTCTCAGTCTAGGTCTACCTCTTTCCCAGTAACCTCAGATTATTTCAAACAAATGGTTCCTGAAGGGCATCCAACAAGGGTACAGATTTCAATATGATTCTCTTCCTCCATTTCCGGGTATTTTTCCTCATCCTGTAAACCAAACGTTTTGGAGTAAATATTTCAGGAGTCAGTGTGGGATCTCAGATCAGATGGGCAAAAGTTTTTATTCAAGGATTTTTCTGATGCCAGTGAAAGGGGAACTTGGTGACCAGTCCTAGACCTTTCCTTTCTCAGTCTCAGGGTCCTAAAGTTCCAAATGTTATCCCTCCAATCCCTTGGAAAGAACTGAACATGTGAATTTGATAAAGATTTTTAGGATGGTTATTCAGCGGAATATCTGGGATAAAGGAAAAGCGGAGTACTTCTGTTAGTGCAAGAGGAGCTCCAATACTGATAGAAGAGGATAAAAAAGATAATAGCAGATTTGTCGTGTTAAGGGACTACTGGCATCTATCTGCATCCCACCCAAAACTACTATAGTGGAGCTTAAGAAAATTCTGGGAGAAATCATTTTCCAGCAAGTAATATTACTTAATAGGGAAAAGCTTAAAAAAGAAGAAGGTGGTGATTGGAATATGATTTGCAGTATTGAAGATGTGTCGGGGGGGGGGGGGCAGAAGGGAAAGTGTAGTAAAGGAGGTTAGCTTTTTGAAGAAATTTATCAAAATATTTGGCATGGAAGATGTGAGTTCAGTAATGAGTTAGGAATGAATTTACATATTCCCCAAGATATAAAAATTGGGCTAGGCTAGACAGAATTTACATTTCACAGGAACATGTGCATTTAATTGAAGGCCTTGATACGGGCCCAATAACTGTTTCAGATCAAGCTCCAGTAATAACTAAAATAAAAACACAGGATAATGAAATAAAATTGAGACACTGGTGCTTTCCCACCTATCTGTTGAAAAGAGAGGAATTTAAGGAATGGGTAGTGGAGATTATTCAGGAGTTATCTGAGAGGATAGAAATCAGTTCTGAAAATATAACTAGAGAGAGAGATAAAATTAAGGTGGAGGTTTAAAATTGGATGGAAATAATAGAAAGGGAGCTATGGTTAAGAAGCAACAATGATTAGAGGGACTGACAAATATTAAAGTATTGCAGATTACAAGAAGACAATGAACTGCAGAATGCTAAGCAGAAAATAAGGGATTACCTCTGGAATATACACAAGATTAGAAAGATTACTGTTAAGCAACTGTCCTTTTAATAATAGCACTAGAGCAGAAACACTTAGCACAGCCACTCAGGCAACAGAAATTAGAAAGGGCTGTCACCAAGGTTAAGCAATCTAAATGGAAAGTGAATAGGTACAAAGCCTGGCCTGCCACTACAACATCTACATATCAACATGAATGTTAGCAGTTTAGTTCAGTTTGCATTGATGGCTTTTACTTCTTCCTTTCTTCCAGTTGATTCTAACGAACACAAAACAAACAACATGTGGTACATCAACAAGCAGGGGAACACATTCTTATATCTCTATATGCAGGCAAGCAATGATTTATGATTTTATGTTAAGCCTGCAACTAACTCTTCAGGCTCAAGGTTTCTGCCAGACACAGAACTCAGAAGCAGATGTGTTAAGCAGACAAATCAATGATCCCCACCCGGTGGAAACTGGATCTTCATGTATTTCAGAAATTGACCTCTGATTCCTCATCCTCTCAGAGATGGTCATCTGCTCTCAATGTCAAGCTTCTCTCTTTCCTTCATCTAACAGCCTGGTATTCTCTCTTGACAGCTTGATCTCAACTTCCTCAACAGTTTTAAAAATGAATTTATGGAAGAGAGAAGCTAGTACAAGGAAGGTGGGAAGAAAAAAGAAGAAATTTTTTTTTTTTTTTTACAGCAAAGAATTTGGAATTTTGGAATTCTGATTTGAGTGTGCTCTTTCACTCTCAACTGAGTTATTGGACAAAAGGACAAGGTTCTCTTCTTTTCTTGATTCATGCTGCAGCCATTTTCAGCTCACTATGACTGTGACCCCACCTTTGTTTTTTTTTCCTTTGTTCAAAGTGTTTCTTAGAGGGGCAAAGAATATAAGATCCCCCCCCCGTAGAGCTCCTACTCTGCTTGGGATCTCATTTTGTGTTGGAAAAACTGGGAGTCTATAACAAGGAAGGTAACGAGATCTTGTGGAGGTATTAGAAATAGTTCAGAAATTCTGTGAAAGTCTGAATAAAGCAGAGAAATTTGAAAATCAAGAAAAGACGCAAATGGAAATGGTTAAGGAAGAATTAAATATGTCAAGGTTAGAAACAGATGCTCAGTTACTAATGGTTAGGGTAGGACGAGACAAGATACAAATTGTGAGGTATAACGAAGCTACAGGAAAGTCCCCAGGAATAGATGGTACTCCTATGGAAGTTTGGAAGATAGAAGGGAAAAAACTGATAAAGATCTGGAAAGTTTTGTGTAACAGTATTTAAGAGGATAAGTAACAACATCCTGAAAGAAAGCAGTGGTAGCTGTAATACCTAAAGAGGGTAAAGATCCATATCCACCTTCATACAGGCTCATTTCAATACTAATCCATAAGTGTTCATATCTATAATGGCTAAAATAATGTCAAAACTATATAAAAATTAATAGATGTGAATCATTGTGGTTTTGTGAAGGGAAGGGTAGACATTTGAAATCATTAAGAGAACATTGGGGATCCAGAGGGAAGCAGAATGTAAGAAAATACCATTGTTGTTGGTGAGTCTTGTCCCAGATAAAGCATTTGACAGAGTAAGCTGGGACTTTGAGCAGGGCAATGGAAGCATTTGCGTTTTCTGAAAACATTTTAAGGTTGATCAAGAGAATATATGATTGATTGGCGGTGAAAATTAAAATGGGTGGAATGATGATGATTTCTATTTGAGCAGAGGAACCTGGCAGGGGTGTCCTCTTTCCCTTATTTGCATTGTATTTAGAACCATTGGCAAAGGAAAAAAAGGGACTCAGAAGTTCAAGGATATAATTGGTATGGTAGTTGAGAAAAGCTGGCTCTGTTTGCAGATTTTATACTTGACAAAACCCGGAAGAGACATTACAGTGTTGTGGAGTATTTTGAGACTGTTTCAGATTTTATGGGGATACAAAATTAATGAAGCTAAAACAAAGGCGATAGTGGTAAATTATGTATCCACTTATGAGTTGTTTCAGCAATATCTACATTTATGGAGACATGGGTAAAATGAAGTATTTAGGAGTATGGATTAAAATGATTCTGGTGTGGCTGCTAAGGATATGTGTGAAGAGACTAAACAAAAGATAATGCAAAACCTGAGAAAAATAAAAGCTTTTTTGTATGGATATGTATAGTAAAATACAAGCAATTAAAGTGCTTTTAGTCCCATTAGTCTTGTACGCAAGTCAGGCATATTTTTAACAACCAGAGGAGACATTGTGGATAGCAGTTAAAGAACTGAAGGACTTTGTCTGGGAGGAGAAGACTACAAGAGTCAAGTGGAATCAGCTGATTCTTCCAGTAGAACAGGGTGGATTGGGATTACCCGATTTGAGGGGGTATTTTAGAGCTACACAGGTAAGGCTCCTATACATAGCACCAGCAGAAAACTATAAGGTGGAAAGGGATGCTGTTGAAGTAGGAGAAGCTCAAGAAACAAGGAGAGACTGGGATTTTGGATGCAGGCCTTTAAGGAGAATAACAATAATCATACAGAATATTATATCTATAAAGTAGCAGAAAGTATCCCAAGAACTAATCCAGCATGGAAATGAAGAAAGGAAATTCTGCCGATAGGGATTACTGCAATTAGGGATATAGACAAGACAATAGGCAAGAGGGGGCTGGAATTTATTGGCGAAAATGGGCAAAGGAAACAAGGTATTGTGAGCAAATAACTAGAGAGGGAAGGTTGTTAGAATGTGAAGATACCAAGAATTTATTGGGCTGCAGGTTAGAGATCGCCTATACTCTGATCTCAATCCTTGATAGGGAAGGCAAAGAGAAATTGGTGAGTCCTAAATGAAAGAGCAGCACTGACAGAATTTTTAGTAGAATCTAGAACAGAAGCTGCCATTAAAAAAGGAATACAGTAATTAGTAGAGCATATACAATTTTGGATAATAATTATAAGAATCAATCTGATAAGGTTAGAAAGGATTGGAAAGAGAGATTGGATAAGCAATTCACAAACCGTGGGAAGATGTATGTACATCGCCCAAATACGCAACAAAATCTGGAAGATTTAGGATTTTTACTTGGAAATGTTTACACAGATATTTTTATGCCCCAAGTAGACTCCAAATAATTTTTCCTCAGGTAGACAGCAAATGTTGGAGGTATGATTGGGAGGAAAGATGTAATTGGGAACATATTTTCTGGGTGACTTGGCAGACTAAGGATTCCCTGTGGGTTGCACTGTCTGAGATACTGGGTAGGCAAATTGGTGTGACGAGGGAGATGATTTTTCTGAGCTATAATACAGAATCGGAATTGCCTAGACCATGGTATAGCCTTGCTGTGTGTAATTATGGTAACTGCCAAAAAAAGCAGTTACTAGAAAATGGAAATAAAAAATCTAAACCAACTATACTAGAAGTGGTGAATATAGTAAGAGACAAAACAATTGGAACTGAGATCTTTAGAGAAGGGTAGGAGCAAACTATGTAAGAAAAAAGGGAATTGTGGTAACAGTACATACAGGGGAGGAAGGAGATTGAAAAGAAGGCATTTCTTAACTGAGCTATGTAATGTGTGACTGAAAATGATTGGGTAGATTATAACTGATGGATAATGTTTGCATGTCAGTATGGTTTGTGATGTAGAATGCTTGCAACTAGGATTGTGCTGTGGTTTGTGTTCATTTATGTAAATGTATGTCTATATCATAAGTGATGGTTTGATAAATATATTTCTTGATAAAAAAAGTCAGCAATTGAATAATTTATTTAATGTTATTTAGGTTATATGATATACAACAGTATATGTGAAGTAAACTGTTTAAACATGAACTTGTTAATGCAGTTTGATTACTTTTGTATAAATGTGGGGTTGCCTATGTCACAAGTGATAATTCAGTAAAGGTGCTTAAAGACAGAGGTTGTGTGATACTCCCCAACATGGAAACACTTCAGCTGACTGCCTGAATGATAGAGTTTTGATTCCCTTTAGGTACTTTATTGTGTGAATGTGCAGTCTGTACTAATGGAGACTAAAACAACCGCTACTGGAAACTCATGTATTAGTAGAAAAGATTTTCTCATGGGTGCCATTCTAAGATCCAGGATCCATTCAAGGCTCGCATACCTATGGTTCTTGATTATTTGTGAGCATTATCCTCTATCTAGCCTTTCTTATTCATCAATATTAGTCTTCTGGCCATTTCTGCTTATCTGCTCTAAGACCTGCTTTGCTCATGAAGATCAGTTTTTGAAAGTGGTTTTACACATCCATCCACATGAAAAGCAGGTGGCCTTTCCTTGGGATTTTAAATTTGTGCTTGAAAAACTAACACCACTTCTGTTTTTAACTGCCCCATTCGGGTGATTAAGGTGTTTGACATAAAAAACTGTTTACTCTTTGGTCGACTTCTGACTTTTGCAAGAAGCGTATCTTGAGTTGCAAGCTGTTATGGTGAGCCATTTCTTATTTTCCAAAAGGATAGGATTTCCTTGAGGATATAACATTATTTTATTCCTAAAGTGGTTTCAGAGTTTATTTTGAGCCAGTCTATTCACTTCCATGAATTCCTTCGAGAACCTAAAAATAGAGAAAGAATACTATGTACTTTGGATACTCACAGGCGGCTCAGAACAGGACATAACTCAATCCTTCAGGAAAGCTGATCAGCCGAGTGTCTCAGAAAAAAAAAAAAAAGACCTCCAGTATTTAAAGCTGACAGCTTCTAGATGGGTGTCTTGTGCATTTTTTTTTTTTTTTTTTTGCTCTGCTCTCAACAAGCCACATCAGTGCCAGGGATTCAGCAACTTTCTGCAAAGTAGTGGACTGTAGAAGTTGTTCCAGAGGCAGCAACTTGGTGTCCTCAGTTTACTTTCACAAAACATTTCAATGTGAATTTATTTTCCAGGACTGGAACAAACTTTGCTAGGTCCATTTTCTAGGTGGTCTGGATTCTTGGGATTTGTCTTCCTCCCAGTTTATTCCTATGATATAGTCTACCCAGATGCCTTGGGCAACAATGATGTGACGCAAGTTGATTTGTTCAAGCAAACCTAGCGGAATAGTAGATGATGTAACAGAATAATATATGATTGCTGCAGCAGCTGTCCATTCCCCCCCATCCACCCCTTTTGTTTTTGAGGGTTCGCCAGCGTGTGTATGTATGGGAGAAATGTAGTTAATTGTACAGAGTTGTTTTCTAATACACTTTGTTTACAGGAAAATTGTATAGAGTGAAATGTAATTGAAAAAGATGAATGGAAAGAAGGTATTGTGCGATCTTGGAGTTAGTATATTTAAGTAATTGGGGCATGTAGGGGTTGCAAGGGGACTTGCTTCCCTGCAAAAAAATAAAAAAAAAGACGCTATTCTCCATAGTTTAACAGATTTTTTTAAATTTTATAACTCTTATTTTTTTTTTTTTTGGTACTACAGACTTCAGAGAAAGGATCAGGAGTTTGGATTCAAATGTAGATTGGAAAGTAGATCTAGAAACATTTATAGTTATGTTGGCTGGGTTGCTGATTAGTGTGGCTGGAGTTGGAGTAAATGTCCCTCTTGTTTCTGGGTGGAATTGTTGTTCTTGCTCCAGAATGAAAAAAATATTGCATCTATGGGCTCTAATAATAATCTAGGTTATATCCTGAATAGCATGAAGCTTTACCTATCTGTCCTTTTAGAATCATTGTTTATCCTTAACCTCCAAACTGGCTTTGTGCCTAATGAATGGAAGAATGCAACAGTTATCCCTCTGCACAAGGATGGGACATCTACTGTTTTGGGCAATTACAGACCTGTAATTTGACTATTCTCATATGCAAGGCCATGGAAAGCATGATTGTGAATGTTTTAAAGGGTTAAGAAGTTTCAGACAGTGGATTTAAAAGGATTTGAATTTGTCAAGGGCAGATTTGCCTGCTCAACCTGGTGGGTTTCTTTGAGACTGTCCCAGAAGAGGTGGACAAGGACAACCATAAATATTGCCCATTTTGAACTGGCCTAAACATTAAACACTGTTCCTGATTCATGTATTGTCATCAAACTCAGGAAACCAGGAGTTAAACCCATTTGTCACTTGTTCGATAGCCTTCTGGTTGACAGATAGACACAGGAAGTCCAAATAGGAGACTCATTCTCCACAAAAAGGCAGGTCATCAGCAAAGCCCCTCCTGACTTGATGCTGCCCTTTTTTGGCATCTACTTTTTGGAAGTCAAAGCTAATATTTAAGGCCTGTATTTAGCCAATCCTGTGGATGACTGTAAGCGTGGTACAATTCTAGTGTCTTCCAAAGATAGTATATTTCAGGAGGGTTTGTCGTAAACTAATGATTGGTGACAGAGCTGTGATCTAAAACTGAATGCCAAAAAATGCATAACAGTAGATTTTGTAGACAATACACCCTTACGGGTCTGAGCCAGTGGTTAGGGACTTGAGAACATATGTAGACAATAATATGGCCTTTGTCCACCATGGGTTCATTTTTTTTGTAAGGAAATCCCTTCTGTATTGCACAGCTGAAGTTATTGGAGGAACAGATTGCATGTCTCGGAGAGTACCCTGCTTTGCAACAAGCTACCCATCCATATGAGGCAAAGTTTGTCCTTCACCCTATTCAGATGTAACCTAGACAGGTGGGTGGGAAATCTAAAATATACCCCTGGACTTGCACCTGTCCACTGATGCAGTGCAGTAACTTGTAAATGCTCTGCCAGCTAAACAACTATATATGCCTTGGGGTAACTTGTGTAAGTTATATGGAACTAAGTGACTAAGCTTAAAAATACCTCTTGGGACCCATTAGCTTATTAATTCCCTACCAATCTATAATATACTCTGGCTTTGGGAGGAAAATACAAATGTGCTGGTGGTTTTACCATTATGTACAAAACCTGGCTAGAAGTAACTGCAATCTCCCTGTGGATTACAAACTTTTATCATTAACTCATATCACTCAAAAAAATCAGCAGTGAAATGTTGCTGTGTATCCCAGCTTATAAGGTTTATAATGTGGAATTATGTATAGAAGTATAGTCCTGTATATTTTAGCTTAGGTTTTACTCTAATATTTTGTTGGTAAGGACATTGAACATATCTGTAGTTGAAGAGGTCAGATAAAGTAGAATGGAAGAGGTAAGGTGACCTGGAAGATCGTGGGTGTGTTATGGTGTGTTCAGTTGTGGGTTGTTAGGGGTAATTATTATGGGGTACTGTGATAGTGAGGTGAGTTATTGCAATGAGTGCACAAAATAGCATTGGTTAAAAGCATCACTGGTAGTGGTGATAATAGAATAAAATGAGTCTGTATTGTATGGGGGAGGCTAGGATGATTGGAGGAGGAAATATTGCTAAAGATTTGCTTAGAAGTGCTGTAAGGGAGAGGGCTCAAAGAGTGGATTAAGTGCAGAGAAGTATTGGAGAGGATGTATTGAATGATGATAAATATTAGACAGAAGTTGGACAGAATAGGTGACTAGAAGAGTGATTCTGCGATACTTGTAAGGTGTAGGGATTGGGTGCGTCAAGTGATAGGTGGAGATGGGTAGTATAATGCTTGAGTAAGCTGGGGTAGGTGGAAATTGGGGATACAGAATCGAGGCTTACCTGACCTGAGAGGCCCTTTGCTTCAGAAAGCAATCCGTTTAGATCTTGTGCTAAGCCTGTTGACTTGTTTGCATTTTCATGTTTTCTTTCAGTTACTGAAAGCAGAGACCAAGGTACTAGGTGAAGAAGTAAATGATTTAGACAGTGCCCTTAGCGTGTAAGGACTAGTCCCTAGGGGGGAATGTTGGACATTTTCCAGTGCAGAGCAGGAAATATCTGATTATTTTGTTAATATACAGCTAGGCTTTTCATGTTTAACTTTCTTACATTGCACAGTAAGAAATGACCCCAGTAGGATCCTATTCACAGGTATGGATTTTGCATTGGGCCACTTAATGGTGTGATGTATGTCTGACCTGCTGTTTGAGAGACAGAAGATGCTACTTGATGTCCATGGGATCTGCCCTGTGGAGAAAGATAGTGACTGAGTTTATTTGACAAAAGCTAGGCACCTGCAGCCATTCTTTATAGCAGATTAAAGTTGAGAATATGTATGCACCAACATTAAGAATTGAAGGGGATAACTAACACGTGGTCTGTTTTGTGTAAATACTAGCAATGGTCTAATCTCCAAACAGTTGATTTCAGTGTCCTCACAGGTTCATAGGTTGGTATTAGGCTATTGGCCCTAGGGCCTGTACAAGCCTAGCCATAACAATTCCTTGGATATTTCTTCCCACAATATTTACTTCCCTCGACCCCTGCCTAGCAGGGCGACTGACATGATCCGCGGGGCGAATTTCCTATCTCCCATCCAATTGTCAAGGTTCCTTTTGAAGAGGGGCAAGGAGGCGCTCTGCTTGACATGTATAGGCAGTCTATTCCAGAGTATGGGTAGTCTCTAGGTCAGGAACCTAGCCATCCAGCATGTTTTGTTCATTGTGATGACACTGTTTAGATCCCTGGAGAGTGTGGCTCTGAGGGATTGGGATTTCTTTAAGTGGAGCATGTCCAACAACCCAGGGTTTGACATGGCCTTGTATGTTAAGCAGAGATTGCCTCTGAGTAGACTATATACCACACAGTATAGCTGGAGTTTTTTTTAGACAGTCAGCATAGGGCATCTGCTTTAGGTCTGTGATTCTTTTAGTGAGGTGTTTCTGCGGCCTTTCCAGCTGTTGCAGATGTCTTGTGAGGTACATGCCAAACGGGGCGTTGTACTCTGTAATGGGTCTAATGAGGGATGAGTACAGTGGGACAATGACCTCCTTTTTTCTGGATGAAAAGCCCTTAGTGATGAGGTGTGCCATTTAGAAGGATTTCCTGACTGTTGTGGCAATATGGTTATCTAAGGTGAGACAACTGTCCACCTGTGTCCCTAAGTCTCTCATCACTCTTTCGGTGTTTAGTGTATTGCCACCTTTGTGGTAATTCATGGGTACATGTTTTTTCCCAAAGGGGATAACTATACATTTCTTGGCATTAAGCTTGAGCCCGTGGCTCTGGCACTAAGCATCTGTTTCTGTAAGGCCCTTTTGTAGAATATTCACATCATTTGGGAATTCAGTAATGGCTCCCAGTTTGCAGTCATCTGCGAACTTGGTTAGCCAGAGTCCCTTAGTGTTGGCCTGTACTTCAGAGAAGTAGATGCCAAACAAGAGCGGTCCCAGGACTGAACCCTGAGGTACTCCACTTGTCTGGAGCTGGATTTGGAGTTGGCTAAGGTCTGGGTTCTGTCAGTAAGCCAGTTGGCAACCCATCGAGTGACGTAGGGATTTATGGCCAGCTTAGTAAGTTTATCTATGATTCTGGAGTGGGGGATGGTGTCGAAGGCATTGGCGAGTTCCAGATGGGCTGTTTGGACCACCTTACCCTCGTCCACAGCTCTGGAGACTGATTTGAAAAAGTCAGTCAGGTTCAGGAGACCAGATTGGCCCTTCACAAACCCAAACTGGGTGGGGTCCAGTGTTTGAAGGTTGCCAATGTCTTTGTTTATAAGTTCATGGTAATGTGTTCCATGCCCTTGCAGATCAGGCTCGTCAGACTGATGGGACAGTAGTTCTCAGGATCCAAGGTAGAACCCCCCCCCCCTTGTGGAGTGGGATAACTGTCGCTGTGCGCCACTCGGTGGGCACGAAGCCTGAGGTGAGGCTATGATTAAACAGGACACTTAGGTGAGGTGGCATTTCATTTTGTAGTTCATGTAGTACACAGCCCGGGATGTCATCTGGTCCCGTGAATGCTGTATTCTTAGCTTTGGAGAGTGCGATTTCCACCTGTGTGGCCATGATTACCAGAATTTGGCAATCTTTTGGTATTCAGATGGGCCCTTTAGGGGTGGTGGGGGGGGGGTGAAGTTGGCACTAAATCGATCTGCCAGGATATTGGCAATATCCTTGGGATCAGTATATTTAGTGCCATTCTGTTGTAGCTCAGAGCAGATCTGACCATTGCCATTTAGATTTTTGACATAGCTATAGAATGCCTTGTGGTTGTCTTTGGAATCTTTTGCAGTTTTATTTTTGTAACTAGCTTTGGAGGATTTTATGATGGATCTCAGCTTCTTACTGAGGCTGGTAAGAGAGTTTTTTGCATCCTGGGATTTTCGTCTTTTCTGTAACAGTTTCTTCCTTCTGTTGTATAGTTTGTTTATGATAGGGGACCACCAGATTGGCTTCCTTTTTTTGGAGGAGAGTGTCTTGGTTCTATTTGGGATGGCACGATTCTTGCACGAGTGGATGTGCTCGTACAGTACCTTAGTGTAGGATTCAGCAGTCGAACTTTCAGCTCCTGTCTGCATGGGTGTCATGAGGTTTGTCACTTCTGACTTGAGTAGCATGAAGTTGGCTTTGGAGACGTTTTTTACGGAGGTTTCCTTACTGGGGAGTGGGGGTGGGATGTGGATGCCAAGGGTGATTAGCTTATGGTTAGACCTGACCAGTGAGGGGGTGACCACTGGTGTGGAGCATCTATCTCCCATGTTGGTAATGACCCAGTCTAAGATACTGGAGCCCCTTGTGGGACAATGGATTAGCTGATCCATGGTAGTTGGAACTGATGAATTCCAAGAACCGTTGGGAAAAGGTGTTGGTACCCGAGTAGTTTTCCCAGTTTAATGGCAGGGTAGTTGATATCACCCAGTACTAGGTTGTTTGGTTGTATCTTAATATTTTCCAGTATGTTTAGAAAAGTGTAGTGAGAATCTTGGGGCATGGTGGGGGATCTGTAGCAAGCTACAATTTGGATTGCAGTCTTACCTAGTGCTAGTTGCACATAGAGAATTTCAGATGCATTGTGTTGGGCAACTAGCCTGGAGGTGTGAATATCCTTGGTGAATATGGGCACTCCTCCACCTTTAGTGTTTCGGTCTTGGTTTGGTGGCCGAAAAGTGTGATAAGAGTAGTAGCCTGATATTGCAGGGGTGCTCTCTGGAGCCTTGAACCAAGTCTCAGTTACTGCACAGATACTGATGTTCACCATTTTTAGGAGTGTCTCAAGAGGGTGCATTTTGAGGTTTAGACGTTTAGCATGGAGTGGCATTACCTACAGATTTTGCATGCTTGTATATCTGTTACGATGGTGGTTTTGTCCTTTGAACCTTGCCTAAAAAAGGCAGTATAGGGGTGGCAAGAGCTTTAGCCAGTAACCTGAATCCCAGGGGCAACAGGTGCAGACCATCTCTGGCAAAGCATCGTAGTTTGTTGATCATGTCGTCCCAGGCAGACAGATACTGGATCCCCTTTGAATGACACCAGAAGCTTAGCCAGTGGTTGAAGTCAGTCATTTTGTCCTTGTACTGTGGTATCATTCTGGTCGAAGGCAGAATTCTACTCCGGGCTAGGTTCATACATGCCTAGGCCACATGATCCGAGAGCACTTCCATGTCTCTTTTCATGTAGTCCAGGCAGGTATGTCTCAAGTCATTCACTCCAACATGGACAATGACAATGACAGGGCCGTATTTGTACTTGTTGTGGAATGACTTGAGTGCATGCGTTATGTGGCAGATCCTGGTACCTACTTGTATGTGTATGTTCCTTGTTCACAACTCAGGTTTGACAGTAAGTGACATTGCTTGCTCTGTATTACATTTTCCTTTATAATTTGTTTTGCGTTACCTGCCTTTTATTATTTTTATATTCCTGACAAGTTTCCTTTCGTGTGTGTGTGTGTGTTTGTGTGTGTGTATGTGTGTGTGTGTATATATATATATATATATATATATATATATATATATATATATATATATATTTTTTTTTTTAGGTTATTAAGCAAAACTAGCATCAGGTTTCTTACTTTGAAGGTTTGTTTTCAGTTGTGAACACTTCATGCTACTCTTGATTTCCTTTAAGATGTGAATTCACCTATGAAGAGACTTCATGCAGATAGCTTTTCAGGAGCACCTAAAATCTTTCCCATTTTCAATACTCTGCTGTCTGAACAGTGTGAGGCAGGCTTGCATTTATTTATCAGAGTATATCTTTCTTCTGTAGCTAGATTTATGTTTTGTCATTAGTCTTAAAAAAAACCTTATGGTGAAAGCTGCCTTGAAAAGGTTCCTGCATTTAACTGTGTACCGTTTCTCTGTTTAGTGCTTACATTTTATGATGGAAAAAGTTAGCTCTTTTAGTGTAGAATGGAGCCCTAACTGTAACATATGTGACAGAAATCTGTTAGTACCTCTGCTGTCTGTTGGGGCTGACAGAGAAGGGGAGAAGTAATGTCTTATCTGGCTTCTCTTCCTTCAAGGGGGAGGTACATGCTTGGGCCGTTTTGTGCTGTGATAGAGCTCCTGAGGGAGACAGGTGACCACAGAAGAGAGCTGGCTTGTGTGTGTGTGTGTGTGTGTGTGTGTGTGGGGGGGGGGGTTAGAGAGTGGGGAGGTCTTGAGGTTCTGCCATTTGAGGAAGAAAGTGACACCTTGCTGATACCCATTTCATGCTGAATCTTGGGGAGACTTGCTGAACATGTGCTAATGGACTTGAGATTAAATAGAAAAATCGATTTACTATTGAAATGTCGAACGGCACTACATCGACTGTACTATAGTCGAACACGGAAGTTCGAAAATAGTAATGTCGACAACAAAAAAACAATCTAGGACTGTGTTTTAACATGGGTTGAGGTAGGGGAGATGTTTGTAGTTCAGAATAATACTGAACACCTACCTCAACCCATGTTAAAACCATTCCTAGATTGTTTTTTTGACGTCGACATTACTATTTTCGATCTTCCGTGTTCGACTATAGTACAGTCGACGTAGTGCCGTTCGACATTTTAATAGTAAACCGAAAAATCTTATTCCTCCATGCATATTGCGGTTTCACTCTAAATTCACACTGTCCTTGTCCCAGGAACAAATGAATTGAGCACTGTTGCCAGGGGGAATGAATGGATCATGAGAAGTTGGTGTATAGAGCTAATGGTTAGTGGATGACCATGGAAAACGTGACCTTTTTTTTTTTTTTTTTTAAATAATGGAAGAGCCAGTCTTTTTCCACCATTTGAACCTGCATCTGCTGATGCTACATCTCATCTGGAAAGACACCTCATGTCTTAACATTTGAATGTTCAGGTTTGGGAGTCGAACTTGATATCTTATTTAGTCAGGTGAAGGCAGGGCATTATGGGAAGGGGAAGACTGAATGGCTTGAGGCTGAAGCACTGAATTTGCTAGACTGGATCTGGGCAGTGGCTCAAGGACCTCTATGTTGTGTCTGACTCTGATGAAAGGATCTATTTTTATGGTAAGTACATAACTTTCATTTTTAGAATATCCGGTTTGAGGACATGACAGTTGAATTTCTGTTGATAATGGATAATGATGTCCTCTTGTCCTCAAGTGACTATGATCACTGGCTAGCATCAGAGCAGTTAACTACTGGGTGCAAAGTGGTTAGGATAGTGATCAACATTTCTAAATTAGATATCATTCTTAACCCTGAAAAGAGAGTGGGCATCTCTCTGCAGGTGAGGGGAAAAAGCTGTTCCCAGGAGATTAAATATCCTGGATCTTTAACGCCTGGATAGAGGAAATCAGGAGACAGGATGCTTCTTAATTAGCCTGAAACATGACCTATCTGGACCTCTAAAGTCACACTTTAACCATAGCCTGCAGATATGCTTTGTACCATGTGACTGGAGGACTTGCAATATTCATCCCTCTGCAAAAGAGCAGTCCATCAGTGGACCCTTCAAACAACAGATCCTTAAGTCTGACTAGTCTCGTATGCAAACACATGAAAAATGATCACAGATATGATTAATAATGGCATTGGAAACTTTCAGACAATGGATCCAGCCCAGTTTGGCTTAGTCAGTGGCAGATCATGCCTACTCAACCTGGTGGACTTCTTTGAAAAGGTCACCAAGGCAATGGATGAGGTCAAAAGGGTGCATACTGCCTACTTTGACTTGGTAACTCCTATGTTACTCACTGGATAACCAGGTAACCCCTATGTTACTTGCTGGATATCCAGCTGGTTCTGATAGGACCCAGGAAGTTAGGATATGAGAGACCACCTCCACAAAGAGGTCTGCAGAGTCCCTCAGGGATATATGCTAGGCACGCTCCTTTTTAACATTTACTTATTGGAGGTCAAAACTAATGTCAAAGGCCTCTGGTTGATCAAGTTTGCAGATGACTGAAAACTAGGAGCAGTCATAAAATCCCCAAAAGAAACTAACATCTTACAGGACTTATGCCAAAGCCATGGCTTAAAACTCAATAGTAAGAAATGCATAACAGTAACCTTTGGGAAGTCGGCCATTCGAGGAAACTACCTCACTGATAGCACATCACTAAGAGTGGATGCAGCAGTCATGAATTTGCAGATATATATGGATAGTAACCTGGATTTTGGCCAACATGTGTCTAAGGTAGTAAGGAAATCATTGTAAGTTGCCCAGCTTATAAGCAAGGGTATGGCATCTAGGTCCATGGGTGTCATTGTTCTTCTGCATTTGGCTGTCATCAGACCCATCATTAAATACAATGCCCCTTTGTCATGTACCTGACAACTGGAATGTCCACAGAGGTTCCTCAAAAAGAATACAGGGTGTAAACAGCAAATTGCTCCAAAGACCTATCTCTGTACTCTGTTTACTACAGACTGTTGAGAGGCAATCTGTGCCTGGAGTATGAGGCATCCTTGGAACCTGTTTGGACCTTTTGCATATCCGCAAAACCAATATCATCAGAACTACTTAATCCAGGAACTTGAACCTTGCTTGTGACACAAATAGGACATGTTGAGGGGGACCAGTATGTGTTTTAGATAATTCTCCTCCTCTGGGGCAGACTTCTCATTAATGTAAAGCAGAGTTCTTCCCTAACCCTATGCAAGTGTAACCTGGACCAGTAGATGGCAAATCAGAAATTCACCCCAAGTCTAGCAACTGTGTCGTTGATGGACAGAGGCAGTCTGTAAAACATGCTCTAGCTTACATATACTCCTTAAAATAACCTCTAAGGCCAAAACAAATGGGGATACATTTGGGTTGCATGGCTAAGCTTATAAAGGCCCCAGTGGTCGTTAGCCTAGTATACACCTGTGAACCTGTGAACCTGTGAATGATTCTGGTCTTTGAAGTGCAACTTACTTTCATCACTTGCTTAGAGAAAAACAACTCTTGTATTCACTTTCCTCAGTTGTCTAGAGGAAAATATTTTTTTATTCAGGCATGTCCAAGGGTCAGCTCCCAGTGTTCTCTCATGTCTGTCTGATGAATCTGGGCATCTTGAGGCAATGTAGCAATTGCCTCATGTACACAGACAACCCTTTCCTTCTACCACCCAACACTACAACCTGTGAGAGATGCACTTATCTAGTCAAACCGGAAGTGAAGCTCTCTCCAACCAAGACTGAACTTGACAGTCAGGAGGAGAAGGTTAACACTTGCACCACACCACACTCATCACATAGTCCCACTAAACCTACACCACCAAATTCCACATATAGAAACACAAAAACATTCGCGGAGGCTCTCAATAATAATCTGCTCAAGCAACAGAGACCTCCAAAGCAGAAGCGCAAGCAAACTCCACCCCCCCAACACAACGCAAGTGACACATAGCCCACAGACTCGGTGTGCCACTCAACTACAGCCCATAAGGCAAAACAATGTACCCAACACACTAGTCATAGGTGACTCTATAGTTAGGCACACTGATGTCCCACTCACCAAGCTAAACAAGGAGAAGGTTACTGTCAGCTGCCTGTCTGGTGCCAGGATCCACCACATAACCCACGCACTCAGGTCACTCCACAGCAAGTAGAAATATGGCTCTGTCGTCCATGTTGGTGTGAATGACATGAGACTTTACCCCCCTGGTCTACATGAAAAGAGACATGGAAGAGTTCTCCGATCTTGTAGCTCAGGCAGGTATGAACCTAGCCCTGAGTAGAATCCTGCCATCGCCCAGAATGATACCGCAGTACAAGGACAAAATGATTGACTTCAACAATTGGCTAAGCTTCTGGTGTCATCCAGCATTTGTCTGCCTGAGATGAAATGGTCGACAGACCATGATGCTTTTCCAGAGATGGCCTGAGAATCCCTGGGATTCCGGATACTGGCTAAGGCTCTTGCCGCACCTATAATGCCTTTTTTTAGGCAAGGTTCAAATGACAAATTCACCACCGTAACAGGAACAGGCAAGCAAAAACTGAGGGTAATGCTACTCAATGCTAGAAGTCTAAATCTCAAAATGCACTCCCTCAAGGCACTCCTTAAAATGGAGAACATCGATATCTGTGCAGTGACTGAGACCTGGTTCCAGGCTCCAGAGAGCACCCCCTGCATTACCAGGCTATAACTCATGCCACACTTTTCTGCCATCTAACCTGGACCGGAGTACCAAAGGCAGAGGTGTGTCCATTTTCATTAAGGATATCCACACCTCCAGGCTAGTTGCTCAGCATATTGCATCCGAGGTTTTCCAAGTGCAACTAACTCTGGGCAAACCTGCAATCCAAATTGTAGCTTGCTACAGATCCCCCACCATGCACCAGGATTCTCAGTCCTCTTTTCTTGATATACTGGAAAATATTAGGGTTCAACCAAACAACCTAATAATGGGCGATTTCAACTACCCCACCACTAACTGCAAAAACTACTCGTGTACCAATTCCTTCACTCAGCGCTTTCTGGAATTCATAAATTCCAATGCCTTGGATCAATTTATCCACACCCCCACCAGGAGCAACAATATCCTAGACCTAGTCATTACCAACATGAGTGACTGGTGTTCTGCACCTGAAGTCAACTCCTCGTTGGTCAGATCTTGACCATAAAGTAATCGCCCTAGATATCCACATCAAGCCCCCCCCCCCCCCCAATTAAGGAAACAATGGTAAAAAAATGTCTCCAAAGCCAACTTCATGTTTCTTAAGACAGAAGTGGCGAACTTCATGACACCCATGCAGATGGACAATACAGTTACAACTGCTGAATCCCATACAAATGCACTGTATAAGCATTTACACGAGTGCATGGATCATGCTGTCCCAAATGGAATCAAGATGCTGTCCTCCAAAAAAAGGAAGCCAATCTGGTGGTCCCCTGCCGTAAACAAACTCTACAACAGAAGGAAGAAACTGTTACAAAAGAGAGAAAATCCCATGAGTGGAGGAGCTCCCTGGTCAGCCTTAGTAAGTAGCTGAGATCCCTTATAAGATCCTCCAAAGCTAGCTATGAAAACAAAATCGCTACTGATGCTAGGGACAACCACAAAGCATTCTATAGCTATGTCAAGAATCTGAATGACAACACCAAGATCTGCTCTGAGTTGCAGCACAACGGCACGAAAATTACAGAACCAACTGATATTACCAACATCCTGGCAGATAGGTTCAGTGCTAACTTTACCCCCTCTCATCCCCTAAAGGGCCCATATCTATACAGGAAGAATGCAGAGTCCCTGTAATCACAACTACGCAGGTAAAAGCTGCACTCTCTAAAGCCAAAAACACAGCATCCATGAGACCAGGCAACATCCCAGGCTGCTTTTTACACAAACTTCAGAACGAACTGACTCTCCCCACCTAAGCACCATGTTCAGTCATAGCCTCACATCAGGTTTTGTGCCCACTGAATGGCGCACAGGAACAGTTATTCCACCCCACAAAGGGGGAGCCACCACTGATCCTGGGAACTATCGCCCTATTAGCCTGACAAGCCTGGACTATAAGGCCATGGAACGTATCTTCATGGAACTCATAAACAAAAATATTGGTAACCTCCAAACTCTGGACTCCACCCAGTTCGGGTTTGTGAAAGGCAGTTCATGCCTACTGAACCTGATAGACGACACTGAGGTAGTCACCAAAGCTGTAGATGAGGGAGGGGTAAGGTGGTACACACAGCCTATCTTCACCTCGCCAAGGCTTTCGACACCATCCTCCATTCCAGAATTATAGTTAAACTCACTAAACTAGGTTTAAATCCTTATGTCGCAAGATGGGTTTGCCAACTGGTTCACTGACGGAACCCACACTGTAAAAGTTGCGGATTCCAAATCTGACTTCAAACCAGTGACAAGTGGTGTACCACAGGATTCAGTCCTGGGACCTCTCCTGTTTGGTATCCACTTCTCTGAAGTACAGGCTAACACAGAAGGCCTTTGGCTAACAAAGTTCTAGTCGAGGCCCCTAATGATGTCCTACAGAAGAGCCTCACTGAGACAGATGCCTGGTGTCAGAGCCATGGCCTCAAGCTCATTGCCAAAAAGTGCTTTGTCATCCCCTTTGGTAAAAACTCTGTATCCATGAACTACCACATAGGCGGCAGTCTACTTAACGCCGAATGTGTGATAAGAGACCTTGGGACCTAAGTGGACAGTAGTCTCTCCTTTGATAATCACATCACCACAGTAGTCAGGAAATCCTTCTACGTGGCACACCTCATCACAAAAGGGTTCTCTTCCAGGAAAAAAGAGGTCATTGTTCCCCTCTACTCGACACTCATTAGACCCATTATAGAGTACAACACCCCTTTTGGAATGTACCTCATAAGACATCTGCAGCAGCTAGAAAGGCCACAGAAGTACCTCACAAAGAGGATTACTGGCCTCAAACAGATGCCCTACACTGATCATCTCAAAAAACTCCAGCTTTACTCAGTAGCATATCACCTACTCCGAGGTGATCTCTGCCTAACATAAAGCTATGTCATACCCAGAGCTGTTGGACATGCTACACCTAAAGAAATCCCAATCACACCGAGCTACACGCTCTAGGGACCTAAACCTTGTCACCACAATAAACAGGATATGCTGGAGGGATAGATTCGTGTCCCAGAGACTTCCCATACTCTGGAACAAGCTACCCATTTATGTTGAGCAAAGTTCCTCATTAGCACTGTTCAAGAAAAATCTTGATGAGTGGATGGGAAATAGGAAATACACCTCGGGGGTCACTTCTGTGGCTCTGCTCGACAGGGGCACAGGAAAATAACTTCCTTTGGTGGTGTAAGACAGGGAACCTTGTTGGCTAGGCTTACTTAGGCCCTTGGGCCAATAGCCTAGTACCTACCTATGAACAAACCTGCACAGATTTTCCATAATGTGATAAGGTTGCTCTGAGAACTTGTCTTACTTTTATGTTAGAATGGTTCGTTTGAGAAAATCCCAAGTACATAGGTTCCATTTTCAAGTACGGTTTAGTAATAACTTTCTGGAGCTTGTAGTTTCTAGGAAATCAAGAAAAATGAACTTTGGGGACGAGTCATTGTGAAAGTAAATTGTAACATTGTGGTTTACCCACTTTATGCAATCTTTTTCTTATGGTCAGTAATTGTATCAGGTACACAATTATTCTTTTGAAAGTCAGTTGGTCTAGTTGTTGTTTGTCTCTTCGGCTTTTCCCGGTTAGGAGTCACCACAGCAGAACTCCAGTCTGCTGATGATTGGCAGTCAATTTTTATGGTGCCGAGTTGCCAGCTCGACGCCCAACCTTCAGCGAAGGCACACCCATTCACGCATGTCTTTCGTAGGCCACTCGACCGCGGGGATGTCATGCAGACTCCACACAGAAGGCATTCCAGCCGAGAATCGAACAGGAGAACCTCTTGCTGTGAGGCAGCAGCACTACCGCTGTACCACCGCGGATTGTCTAGTGCTAGTGTTAAATGAAACATTCGCTGGTGTGCAAGACACTTGTACATGACCAGCATTCCTAGTTTTCTTTAGTTTTTACCTTTCTCAATGCTTTGGTTTTACTGCATCATCAGTGAAGTAATTTCTGCTTGGTGGCATATGATTGTCATCCACTTGCCATTTCTTTGAAGATCTTAACATAAAATAAAATGTACTGAGCTGTGCCTGTGGTAGGCGGGTAGCCTTTTTTTTTTTTTTTTTTTTTTTTTTTGAAGAATTGGTAGTTGGGTTCTGTCAAAAAAAAATAAGGGGATGAGGTTTAAAGCAATTAGTCAAAGAAAGCAAGCAATCATTGAATTTGGGTAAAAAAAAAAAAAAAAAAGCCACTTCCAGTGTTTCTGAAAAGGGTTAAAAAAATAAGCACAGCGGCATGAAGTCATTATCAAAAATAACCACTTTTTTGCTCTCACTCCAGTTGAAGAAATTTGTATCAAATCCATAGTAGTTAAAGAACCTACTAGTTTGGCTATAAAAAAATGGCATTTCTCCATACTGGAATATTATTACAATAAGATAGCCCAATTCGCTACAGATGCCTCATACAGGTCTCATCACTGTGCATCACTAAAACAGCTAAACTGGCTAGAACTCCTCAATTACTACCCTTCTATCAATTAAACATTTGACTACAAAATACTTCCAACAACCAGATAATAGCCCAGCTCTCCAGAATCTTATACGGCCATACACCACCAGATCCCTTCTTTCAAATAGTGAACTCCTCCTAGATGTTACAAATGCCAGTAATTCAGTGGGGGAATCACTCTTTTCCGACTACATTCCAAAAATATGGAACAAACTCCCTTCTCCAATAACTACCAGTAGCTCCATGTTACAATTTAAAATTCTTCTAAAATCACACTTAAGACACTTGGCTGTGCTCTTGTAACTATCCCAATAGGTTCAAATCTCAGCCTCATTAATCAAACAAATACTACTATTTCTGTAATTTAATATACCTGTACTCAAACACTTCTGCATTAAACTAATCCCCATCTCTCTAAATTATATAGACACAAGGATGTTGTGAGGTAAAATTGCCCACTACTAAACATTAGCTGGTTCCAGCATTATGTATATGTGATGTGAATGTCTCCAAGCAAATATTTCAGTTCATTGTTACCTAATTGTTTATGTAAATCGTTGCAACTATTAATTGTAAATATCTCTGTAGTCTAGAATGTGCTGTTTAACATTTCACTGTAAACTAACGTGTTTTATTGCAGTCTGCAACTCTCTTACTTCTAACAAATGTAGCTTTTCTCCCCGGGCCTCCGCTGAAAAAGGACCTGTGTCTAGTTGGACTTCCCTGGTAAACAGATGTGAAATAAATAAGTAAAATAATTAACAAGGCTTGACCCACTTTTGCCTATCAAATTTGGTTCTTGTCGTTCAGCCTTCCTTTGACTTCTCCCTTATAAATTCCAGATTTTGATATAGTTAAGGAAACCTCAAAACCGCAGAGAGCTTTGTTGGTACTTTCAGTGGACCAACTTCAGTTTTCAGATGAAACAGAGGTGTTCAGAGATGTTTGGAAAGTAAACGGTGTCAGGTTTTGCAAGCACCATCTCTGGAAAAGGCTGTAACAGGATGTATCAGCTGCTTGTATTTGGGATTTTGAGTACAGTTTTAAAGCAGATAGTACTGCCATTTCTTTATCCGTATCTAATCTGAGTGACGAGGCTGTCCCTTTTGCCATTTTGTAAAGCTTTTAGCTATTCATTGGCTCGTAGGAAGTTACTAGGCTAATGGCCCAATGGCTCTTACAAGCTTAGCCAATTTTTACTCTTGTTACCATGATCAACAGCTGTTGCCCCTGTCCAAGAGGGACACCGAGTGAATTTATGGTTACCCATCCATTAGTCCAGATTGTGTTTGTTGAAGAGGCCAATGAGGTGCTTTGTTTGATGTGAATTGGGAGTCTATTCCAAAGTTGTGGTAACCTCTTGGAGACCAATCTGTTCCTCCAGCAGGTTCTGTTGATGTCACATACCAGGTTTAGGTCTTTAGAGCAAGTAACCCATGTGCCGTTTGACTTGCGGATGTGCAGAATTTCCAATAAAGTGGGGTCAGAGATCACCTTATATGCAAGGCAGGGATCGCCTCTGAGTTGTTTGTATGAAACAGAATAAAGTGACAGCAATTTTAGCCGATCCACATAGGATAGCTGCTGAAGACCTTGAATTTTCTTTGTGAGGAGCCTTTGTGGTCTCTCCAGTTGCTTTGAATGGTACATGTTAAAAGGGGCATTGTACTCAAATATTATAATAGGAACAAATTTTAGATATTGCTCTTGTTAACTTAGAAAGTTATTAGATCACCAGGATTTGTGTTGGCATGCATTTTATGAAGGATATGAAGTCTGAAACTCAAGTGTGCCATTATTTAGAGACTTCAGTTCTTAGTGATTTGCTAGGAAGCAACACATTTTATGAGGCAGACCAAAATATGAGGTAAAAATCTTGACATTCTGTAAAAATCTGGAATGGTGACAGGTATACTTCTCAAAGCTGTATTGGTAAGTATTTCTTGCATACTGCACTTTTCCTGCATTTTGACTGAGTTAAGGCATTTTACCTTTTATCAGTAATGCGCCACTTTCTTTGCTGTATTAAGGATGTATTCAGTCTTTGGTTTCTTTGGTAGTGTGTGACATATCTTATGTTTTCAGTTAAGTTGAATAGCAGTCCTGTTGGTTGAATGTTTGTAGTATTTCATTTACATTTTAGTCATATAGTCTTACATGGCCTAGAGTACCCTTTCTCAAGAGAGGTCCACTGGTATATACAGATGAGTCCCTGAACTTGTGATGCAAGTCTTAAATTAACATTTGGTGAGTTGCAGCTTTTGTATTAGCATATTGTAATGTGGTTTCAATATATTGGCAAGGTATGTAATATGTAAGCTTTTGACATTAAGGCATTGCAGTGTGACTAGAGGGTGACGAAAACTCAATATTCAGCACATGAGAATAGCTGTGTAAATGTCAGCTGCAGTGCAATGTGTATAGCACAATTTTTTTTGGGGGGGGATTGAGCATTCACTTTTGCCGTAGTTTGCATCTGTTTACTGATGATAGAGATGAACACAGACGCATGCAGACAGTTTTACTGGTCACTTCTTGACTGACCTCGCACACTAAATAGTGACTACAACCTAGCTGTAAAGCTGCATTTGTGTAGCAGTTAAATGTTACTTTGGAAGATGGGTTTACAGTTTATCTGTGAATAGTCTCTTACCTGCTGGCCTCTTGTTTACTTATGAAGTCTGGTCACTTGTAGATTAAGCAGAATAACCTATTTATCATGATGTGCAGATGGTGTTTTACTTGGAATGTCAGTGTAAGTAAACTGTCCTTTCGTGTATTGACAGTGTAACAGTAGGATTATGATTAAATGTGAATGCCTAACTGGACAGGAGTCGTTCCCATCAAGTGGTCGCAGTGCAGTCGGAGAAGCACTTCATCCGGCGTCGTCGGCTGATGTCTTCGCTCCATAAAAGTCATCCTCTCCTGTTGCCTCATTCGATCTCAGAGCGTCTTAACAAATCAAGCTAAGTCTTTCAAACTGGGCACCCGCTCGGATCAAGAGATTACTTTCTTCGCCAGAGAGCTTAGCTCGAAGCCAAGACTTGTAAAGTTGGGCACTCCTGCTGCCGACTCTTTCTTGCCTCAGCTTACTTATGCTGCCAGAAACAGTTTGCAGAAACAATTTGGTTCCTCAAAGATTTCCACCTACTGTCTGTCTTGTTTAGGCCCAGCCCACTAAATCTGCAGTAAAGTTCGGCCTGTGCTGTGATCCTCTTTTAACGCACCAGCGGCAAATGTTTCGGGCTGAAGGCCAGTTGCCTCTGGCCCGGCCGGAAAGTCTCACTGGCTGATCCTCAAAACGCCTCAAGCTACAAAGAACTGTTGGTCTTGAATTACAAACTGTATTGGCCATATTCGCTTAAAGTGCGTCGGTAAATCAGAAAAGCTGTCGCTCGCGGTGCGGAACTTTAACACACGGCAAGCAGCCTCTGAACCATCCCCTTCTGGGCCCGTTAGCTAGGCACCTTTACAATTGACGCCTCCATTACCAACCCGTGTGAAGGCCTTGCCCTGTAGGTAAATGCTTGGATGTCTCTACCCCAGCATCCCATTAAGGCCTGTTCCAGGGGCAATCTCCTTCCCTCAGCATGAGCGCTTGAGGCATTTGGGCCAGACTCGACCAAACTTTTGGTTTCCAACCCCCACTTCTTGGTCCTTCTGCCTTCAAAATTTAATCTCTGGAATTAGATTTAAGTCTTCTTTCTCTCCATCTCATTCCTTTGCAGACCAGGTAAGAATCCCCCGCCCAGAGCCCCTCTGCCCAGTACCCCCCTGTGATGTGGAAGTCTGACTGAGCCCATTCATGAACCCAGACATCTCTGCTTCTGATCTTGACCTCCATGAATCAGATGCTGAAGACCAGGCTGCTGCCCAACTTGGGAAAGCATTGCGCCCAATGCTGGAATTTCCGCCTCAAACAGCACAGGGATAAACAGTTCAATGATTTTTAAAACTGGCGCAGATTGACCCCCCTTTCTTAGCCCCCTTCAGCAACTCCCCTTTCCCTTTTGTGCTGAGGATTTCTTCTGATTTCTTGTGGTGGATGATAACTTACATCCAGATCCCTTGTCTCTCCCCCAGATTTACCTAGCCAGCAGATACAAGGTACCAGCTAACATAAGGCCAGGCGCAACTCACCAGAACCATTAGAAGGCTTCTCCCATAGACCCAGACTATATGACAGCGATGACCCTGGCAGTTCTCAAAACTATAAGGGCCCTTTGGTCAAGAGCATGAAACGAGAATACAAGACATAGCAGCAACTCAGTTTTCACTTCTTTAACCACTTACACTGGGAGATGATACAATACCAAGATTCTTAGCTACCTCGGTATACTAAAGTGTTGGATGATGCTTCTCCTGATGTATGATCCGCTTAAGATTCTGATAAGAATAATCAATTAGATGGTAACAACATTAAAAAGAAATGCATTAAACCTTTACTGTGGTTTGCAGAAACTGGGAGACACCCAGAGATTAAATGGCACATGTACAAGCAAAAGAACAAGTGCACTTGTAACAATTAAACACCGGATCATGATATTAAAAAAGACAAAGCTTCTTGAAACATTACTCGTTTGGGGTTAAGAAGAACCCCTAAGGTTATGCAGGAAAAAGAGTGAAAAAAAAGGCAACTTGCAAAAAAAGAATAATTTCTGTGAGGTCAAAAAGGCAAGAAGGCAAGTTTAGACTGGCTAAACAAAATTGAGGTAAAGGGAGAGGCTATGACAGAGGCAGCGCCAGGCCAACAGAGGTGAGGCCCAACAGTGATAAGAAACCATGCAAGCTAACAGGGCATGACTACACCTCCACTGGCATGTTACTGAACACGCACATCAAAGAACTCCTACTGACTAGGAACAACAACATGGGGTACAAATGCTTGGCTAACTAGACAAAAATGGTTTCATTTTCAAAGAAAGTTCAAACCTCATTTCAAACCCCAAAGAGTACCTTTTACAAGAGATAGCAGGCCAGTTTCATGCCCAATTCAAAACAATCCAAAAACGGAACAAGCCAAATCTAAATAAGGTTAAAAACAGAGGCTCACGCCAGACCAGGAGACAAAGAAGAGGAAAACAGTGGCAAATCCAACAACAAACAACAAGAGAAACCACATATTTACAAGTTCCAAGTTCTGAAAAAGGAAAAAAGAACATATCTGAATCTTAAATATAAAAAGCAATTCTATACAATTCCTGTAATCCAGGGAACACAAAGAACTGACACTACTTTTACTTCCTAATTCCTGCAAGGAGTCTAAGTTTCTGTCTCAAGATGATCTCAGAGCATACCCCATTCTCCTCCGAATGCTGGGCAGGATTCATCATAATTCCCTGCAGTTAACAACATGGCTTGATCAGAGTTGCCAGCAGCGCAATCTGCAGGCTATCCCTGTCTTTTCTTGCCTGGCCGAGGGCATCATAACTGGCAGCAGCAAGCCACAAGCAGCCAACAGATTACAGGAACCAACTGATACCTGGACACAAAGGCGCCACTGTCAACAGACCAACAAAAGCAAGCTGACAACAGATTTACAAAGGGTCATTTTACTCTTACAAAACTCTGGTACATACAGTACGGCTACCTGACATTCTCCACACGACATGGACTACAAGTACATTACTTGGGACAGAATTGGACATCAAAACACAAGAACTTTGCAAGGCACAGAAAACAGAACCATGGCACTATGCATTCTTGGTTCAAAAAAACTGAGACCAACAGGCATCATGAACTGTCTGGCCCTCTTGGGCTATGGGACACAACATCAATTTAAGTCCAAGACTTGGTAAAGACAACAAAAGGACAGTCTGGAAGCGAGGCCAGACAAGTTACAAACAAAAACAGACCTGACAACAGAAAAACTCCCTAACTTCAGACGTCTTCCAGGCTTAACAAACCTGAACGAGTTTCAGCCATGCTAAAGCCACCTACGCTTCAAGCCAGCAATAACCACCAGGGACAGTCCCCACATGGGAACTACATATACAATGGGGGTGGCCACATGGCAGTAAAAATCCAAGGATTCCCTGATAAGGGATCATCAAGAAAAAGGAGTAAAACTAAAGGAAATCAAACACTCAGGCATGCCATAAAAAAAGAGGCAAACCAGGAGATGATAAACCAGCAGTTGATAAGGACACTCAACGAATCAACAAACAGGGAGGCACTCATTCACAACAACCATGGCACTCAATGACCTATGCAGCGGATCCTCACAGTTGTAAGCTGACAGACATTACAGCTTCAAACACACAGGCAAAGCACAACACTCGAGCAGAAATTAGCAGACACCCCGAGCAGAACCACAAGGATGCCTCAACAAACAGGGCACCCGGAATTCCTGAACCCCAAATCAGGAAAGAAATGGAGCTGTCTTAAGGAGACCTATTCATAGACCCTAGCATCTATCCAGCCACCAGGAAAGTGGAACTACCACTAGCATTCGGAAGTTTACTCCACCCTTCAACACATCTTCCAAACAATCTCAAAGAAACAAGAATGCCACCTAATACACAAGGAAGCTACCCTCTACAAGGAAAGAGCGTCCAAACTAATGCTGGGACATTCAACTGGCCAAGACAACACTGGTACCCCTCACAACTGGCGTACCCAACCCGAACAATATGGCCCATATACCCCTATACTTACATGTTAACTCAAAAAAAAACTAAAGCTCATAACAACAACTAAAAAACAGCTGCAAATAGCAGCAGCTGCAACCACTGATAAAGAGAAATAAAGGAACTTTTCCAAAGAGTTAAAGACATTCTTCTTGCAAAGACAGATTAATTTTGGAAAGAAGGAAAAGGTTTGGAAAAAAAAAAGGCTTGTCTGGAAAAGAGATGTCCCAAAGAAAGATGGGGCAAACAATAATCCCGCTCTGTCTGGCTTGGTCCTAACTTTCTGGAGAGTTATTCCCATCAATAATTTCATCAAGCGCATCAGCTCACATGCAGACAACTTTATTCACTTGAATTTTTAGTTTTTGGCGTGCTTTTTTTTTCAGTATCAGGAAGCTCAAACCCAAGGAACCCAAGGAAACCACCATTACCGGCTTGGGATTTAAACTTGTTTGCAGCTTGAACCTGCTCAAAACCCTTGAACAGCAACACCCAGCAACCTCAAAGAGCAGCATGGAAAAACACTGTTTCTACTGGCAAGTACAATCTTTCATAGGTTTCCAGCTTAAAGCGGCAACTTGGCAGTGCAACCCTTCCTCAGTGAAAGCCAGCAACAGCCCTCCTACAGAGGGAATCAGAACACATCCAGACCAAGGTGGTATCCAGTGTTTTTAATCCCAGCATCCACCTACCTACCTTCTTTCCCAAATCCACAAAACAGAGGGAGGTATACCCAGAGTAATACGTTGTACATAGACAGCCTATAAAATACTTTGACAGAACAAAAAAATAGCAGAAAGACTGACCAATCAAAATAAGCCTATGGAAGGAAAGAAATTGAGGAAACAACACAAACCAACAGACAGGACCAAAAACTTATGGAATATGCATACGGAAAGGATGGAAAAGAAAACCAGACAGACCCTCAAGTGGACTACCAATTCAATCACGATACTGTTACTCCTCTACTACAAACTTCTTCAGCAGAACAGCCAACCTCATAGACATTGACGTACTTAACCTCCGTGCATACATTAAGACAGCAATTATGCTCTATATTTCTATATATATTCCAGAGGGTCCTCTACCACCAACTGAAGTACTGCAGGGGATCCTGACTCTCCTTTCATCTCACCTACTATATCCTCTATTGGCTTCCCTGACTATCTATGTAATTATGTCTACCCACTTATGCAGACACATAGTACAGTTTTGTACTTTTGTACCTGTAGATGTCATAAATGTAGGGCATCTGCAAGTCAGGATTACCCTCCCTCCTCCCCTCCTCCTCCCCCTCTGTCCCTCCTCCCTTTACCCCTCCTAATAGCTGGCTGTTGGGGAGTCCCTTTTATAGTGTATTGTTTGTATATTGTACATGTATACTTATTGTTGTGTTTACCTCTATCTATTTGGAAACATTGGCATCTCTCCAAATTTTAGCCTGCAAGAGGGCTGGGGGCACAAAGGGGGAAGAAAAACACTGAAAAAATGATGCTTGATGGCTTAAGACCAACAGAGACAGAGATGATGTGGCCGGGTGGAGTGCTTAGCCGAAGCCGGCCGACCGGACTTTGGAATCCCGCCGACTGCTGGCCTGGCCTAGACAGGACAAACCCCCACTTGTGACTGCAGATGCTATCCAGTTCGGACATCTACATTTATGGTAGGTACAAAACTGTACTTTTTAATACATCTCCTCATTGTTGGGTGTGGTTCTTGGGTTTAAGGAGCTTCATAAATCACTTCAGAAATTTAAAAACAACTTGCTGCATGCATAAGTTTTCCATAACTGCAGTTTGTATGTCTTCAGGTGAATGTTAGTGTTAGAATGTGAAATTAATATAATTTTAATTTAATTTTTATTTTATAATTTTCTGCAGGTGCTGCAGTTGAGATCCTGCTGTGATGAGACTGCCACTTCGCACATTCTTTCCTTATGCTCTGCCTGGACTGCTGGCATTTTTTGGTTTGTGGTGGTTTACTACACGTAAAAAGAACCATGCAGGGAAGCAGGCTAAACATGCATGTGCTAAAGAGGAAGACACAGCAGCTGCCAAAAGAAGTGGCTTAGTAGAAGAAATTGATCCTAACACTCAAGCCTCACTTTCGAATCATGGTGAATGTGAAGAGGTTTCCATAGTTTGGGGTGGACATACTAAACTGTCTTTGCCAGTGGAAAGTGTGGGTGTCTTGGATCAGTCATGTAGGTTGTCCTGCTCCACAGTAAGCACTGAAGAGACTGCGTTTGAGAAGGAAGAAAAATTTACTCTAGAGTCTACACCATCTCCAGATTCAGACAATGTGTGTGCAGGGGAGGCAAATTATTCCTTGATAACAGAACAAGAGCAGTGCAGTGTTTCAGAAATGCTTACTGATTCTTTTGACCCATTGCAATTTGCTCATCATTTAAAATTGAATGAACAGGATCAAGACAGTGTTCCTGAATTACTGGACAGAGAGAAAACTGAATTCTTGTCTGCTGTACTGCAGGAGGAAGTTTATTATCCTGCAGTACAAAAAATGGATCATGAAAATATTCCAGAGTTGCCAGAAACTGAAAATGTTCTCCTTTCTGCTGGTTCATCAGAGGTTCTTCACACGGTACTAAAAGAACGGGAACAAAGTAGTGTTGTTGAAATGACAGAGATGGAGAAAGGTGTAGAGCCTTCCATTTCATTACAGCAGCAGATGTTGCATGTTGTATCCGTGAGTGAAGAGCAGACTGGTGATGATGACATGCTGGAGTGTGAAGCATATCTGCACTCTTCCAATCCATTACTGCAAGAAGCTGCACATCATCCAACCTTGAATGATCAGAAACAAGGCAGTGTCACCCACTTAGTAGAGTCTGAAAAACCTGGACAGTATCAAAGTCCACTACAAGATAGCATGCTGCAGCACACCATGTTTAATGATGAAGAGCAAGACAATATTCTTGAATCCCTGATCTTGAAACCTTTTCCACTTTACCAGAATGCTGCAAGTCATATAATAGAAAAGGGAAAAGTATGTGACCTTGGACTTTCTGATTTGCAGAAATCTGTGCAGACTTCATGTGTATTGCAGGATGAAAGTTGTACCATACTAAATGAAGCGAAAGAGAACAGTGTGCTTGAATTGCCAGACTCTGATAAAACCCACTGTACGTCTATATTGTTTCAGCAGAAGTCTTTACATCTTGCAAAAGACTGTGATCTGGGAGTTAGTGGTACTTCTAAATCCCTGGACTCTGAAAAAATTCCTCATCCTCCCTGTCTGTTATTTCAGAAAGCTGCATATCATGAGGAATCTAGTAAACTGGAATTGAGCAGTGCTTTTCAATCTGAATCTGAAAATGTACAACATTCTTCAGGAGCCTTACAAGAACAGACTTCTTTCCCCAGTGTAGTGGTTGCACAGGAACAGACAAGTGGGTTAGAACTGGTGGAGTCTGAAAACTTTCCATCTCTTTGTTCATTACGGAATGCAACCCATCAGTCAGTACCTGTTCCTGAACTGTTGCCATCTGAGAAAAATATTCAGTCATGTAGTGTATTACATCAGGAGGCTGCATATCCTGTAATGGCAGATGATCAGGTGCAAAGTTTTGTCGAGTCTCTAGAGTCTTGTGAAACTGAACACTCCTCCAAAGTGTTACAGCAAGATGCTTTTCCTCATACAAAGCTAGCTAATCTAACAGATAGTGGGATTCTTGAAATAGGTCCTGAAGCAACACTACACCCTTCCATTTCTTCACAAGTGACTGTACAGCCCACATTAAGTGAGCAAGAACAAAGCAGTGATTGCCAGTCTGAAGAGACAGAGAAGATATTGAGATTAGCCTTGCCACAACTGAATGCAGTGCAGGACACATTACATGAACAGGAACAGAACAGAATTCCTGAAATGTCAGGGCCTGAGAAAATGCTCATGTGTTCATGCCATATGGAAGATGCCCATTATACAGGACTAACTGAACAGGAACAGATTGCTTCTGATGAAATATTGCAGCTTGAAAATGGTTTCTGTTTTTCCTCTCAATTACAGTCAAGTACAGTCACAAAGCATGCACTGTTGTCTAATCTGGAACTTTGTGACAGTTCTGGAAAAGCACAGGAAATGGAAGGTAACAGTAATAGCGCCTTTGCTGAGAAACCAAAATCTTTAGATGCTGTTCCCACTGACATTCACTGTCCTTGCACTGAAGCTGCACCAATACCTGAAAATGAAGTAGTGGCTGCTGTGCTTGCTTCTCCCACTGTTGAAAAGATAACTGGACCTGTTGAAGTACATGAGAGTTTAGCAAACACAGGAAAAATAGCTGTAGAGAAGACTCTGACTTCTGTAGAAGCAGGAAGTCATGAATTCTTGGAAACTAAATTCAATTTAGGTACTTCTGTAACTTGTAATGAACTTTGTGCTGAAAATTTTGAGCTCTTAAACAATGAAGAAAACATTACACTAGACATGGTAATTGAGGAGAGTTCTATGAAAGCAATTAATCGTGTGGCTTCAGATTTGGTTTCAAAGATAATTGAAGCAGCTGTTCATGAAATACTTTCTTCAGTTGATCACAAAACTGAAATGCACCCCATAAAGACAGATATGAAGGTTGAGCAAGTTGTTTGCAGACTTGAGATTGGTGAGGTAGATACTGTACTGCATGGAAAAACGTCAACACTAGTTAAAAGAGTAGAAGATTTAAAGGTAGAAATTGAAAACAGTTTGATACTGGACAGTTCATCAGTGAAAGCTCCCCCAAATGAGAGTGAGTACTGCAAGCAAAAAGTTGATACTGTTGAGTGTTCTGGAAATGAATACTCCGATGAAGCTGACATGAAGAATCATTCAGCAGACTTTTCAGTTCAACATAGACTTTGTGAAGTGGGCCATTATTGTGCAGAGACAGTGAAAGATGTGCCAGAAAGTACCAGTTTGATAGCGGAAGATTCTGGATGTAGCACTTGCACGTCAGAAGATGGTATGTGTTCAGAGGACCCACTACAGAGCACTCCTTTGTCCAGTGTATTAGTGGATGTATTGGGTGAATCAGTAATTAAAGAGGTGCTTGGTGTAAAAGATGTAGAACCAGCCACAGTAAAGCAAACTATTAGAGCAGAAGTGGAACATGACATTTCCTACAGCAAAGAAGCTGTTGCAAGAAATTATGTTACAAAGAATGAAAGCCAGTGGTCTGCAGAAGTAGACAATTCAGGAGGTAAGATTTGAAACACTAGAATGCATTGACTTTGTTTCTGATGTTTAGAACACTTCTGATCGTGTGTGCGCACAGTCACACAAGTATGTTGAAGTGATGCAAATATTCAAGTACAGTATACAGAAACAAAGAATCTTGAATTTTTTATGGTTTTGTTGCCTAGCAGAGCATCACTGAGCTGGGAGAGCAGTCCATCTTGTTTGGGTGGTATACTTTACTGAATTGTTCACAGAAAGGCATCTCAAACTGTTTTGGAGCTATACTTCTATCTAAGCAATAAATGATGATCACATTTCCATGAAGACATTAAAATAAAATTTTAACTAATCTTTGATATTATGATGGAGACGTAATTTGTGTAATAACTGATCATGGGAAGGTTAAATTCAACACTAGAAGTACTGATATTTGGGATGTTGCTGTTTTCTTTTGATTTTGAGAGAAAAAACTCCTCCACTGATTTGGATGCATTGTTCTATTACCTTTTGAAACTGCATGGGTAGCTTTCAAAATGGGGAACATGGGTGATAAAATGACAGTGTAAAATTGTTGATTTTATTTATTGTTGTGTAGTTCTGTTATTTTAGCAAAAAGCTATGCATTTTGATAAATTGCTATATTTTCTCAGAAAGCAAGTCCAAATATGGTTGTTATTATTCAGGCTATCCGACATGGAAGTAATTTTGTTTTTGGACCTAAAAAATGCCCTTTCTTTGCTTGCATTTTGCTCCTGCATCAGTTTGAAGGATTGTCCTGCAAAAGTCCATCTAATTGTTGCAATGCGAGACTAAGAAAGTTTTGCCATTATGACCTACCAGCACGTTCGGTGAAATATATGCACGGCCCACTGTGGTATTTGCTGATTTTTTTTCCTTTATAGCTTCTCTGCCTGATTGTCATCATATTGTTGGTATGTACTGGGGAAATCGACTCTGCCCCTAAAGAGAGGGTAGCCGTCCAACATTTGCCTGTTTTCATCCTTTCCCCAACACCTGTTTTGGGCCTTTTCTTAAACCTGATTACCAGCATCAGAGATGGGAGTTTTCTTTTCTTCATTACAAGTTGTAGTTAATGTTGATTTTTTTACTTAAGATGGCACTTCTACCAAGAAAGTTGTTTAACAAGAGACATTGAATTAACTTTGTCTGTAGCAGACAGTAGTGGACACTAACATTGTCCATACCTGTTCTAGGTTGGTGCATGGTCCAGAGCCCAGTGTATTTTATGAGTACGCACACAGTAGAGTAACAATGTTACATGGACTGCAAGTACACAGTAAAGTTAAGTAGTAGGCATGCAAATGGAGAGCCACAATATAGTCTGTAGTTCACAAATGTGTACGTCACAGATTGCACGCTGGAGAAAGGACTGGGATTTACACAGGGTTACTCTCTGTTGTGCTCTGTCTGCGTCTTACTACAGCAAATTAAGCACAAGTTTCTCTTCTGTTTGTAGAGCATGAGAGCATAGTGTTGCTAAAGGGAATGGGGTAGTCTTTTTGATGGTGTAATACAATGTATCCCCATCTGACCTTTATTGTGTTTGGGCTAAGATTGAAGTAGTGTATCTTCAGTAAATATGATGAGTTTCCAAGGATCAGACTTTAAATACTGCCATTATAATATTGGCATTGCACCACATAGTTTATATGAAGGGGTCACAACCTAGGGCAGGCAAGGAGTTGACTAAGAAGAGTAGGGGCAAACTTTAGTACTGTTTAGTGTGATACTTTGAGTGGAAAGGTACAGACCTGTTTAGTGCACATTTGAATGTATAACTCATTAAACAGAAATAATGCAAATGACAGGAGAGGCCAAGTGTTTAGTATGGAAAACTTCCTTTTACGTTACAAAGACTGGCTATCTGATACTTACTCGTTATAGTGCTCTTTGTTGTAATGTTGTTCTGATTTGTACACCTTTTGATGTGGCATTCTGTAGGGAATGTTTAAATGACCTCAGACAGGGTTCTGAATAATGTTCATGTCCAACTATGTAAATTGCAATTGCAGGTACCATTTGTGAGTGTAATTATGGGGAGTGTATTAAAACAGAATCACTAAACTTCATCAAAGAATATGCTGCTACATTTCACAGTACTTGATAGACAAGTACAGGAAATATTAAGCAAAAATAATTTGTACACGTTTGAACCAAATTTAGAAGCCTTCTGCAGTGGATAGTCTGAGGTTTACCCTTCAACTGTCCCCATATTACAAAATTTTTTTTTCTGTTTATTCCTGTACCTTTGTGCTTCTGTTTGAGCATGTCACAGGCCAAGATGGGTGATTTGCGGAAGATCACTGCATGTGGCGTCCACATAAGAGGTTCTTTTTTCATGCTGGGTGGGCTGGGCATACCCACCTCTGTAGAGTACTGTTTGGTGTTTTTGTACCCAGAATGTTTACTAAAGTATTAGTAGTTGGGGGAGGCCTTGTAGGAGAAGGAACCTTGTTCTCCTACTTAGACAAGTGGCTACTTGTGGCCCCATAGAGGTACTTCTTGATAGTATCCTTAGCTTGGACTTTGCTATGGTTCTTTATCTTGGGATCTCCACAGCTAGGAAAAAAATCCTTTCAAGTTGATTTTGAGGCTTGTATTTATTGAAGCATAGCTGGGCATTCTTAAGAGCTGGCCATTTTTTCCTTGCTGAAAGGGCCCAGCAGGTAACTGACTTGGCCTTTTGTATAAGGATGCAGTGAGGGTCCAAGCTTGGAGCCTTGTGTTTTTGTAGTTAGTAGGTGGATTGGACACTCTAAATTGGCCCTAGGTGTGAGTGTGTGCATGTGTGTGCCTTCTGTGGAAGGTTGGGTGCCGGGCTGGCAACTCAACACCGTAAAACTCCACTGCCAATCATGAGCAGACAGATCATCCGCTGTGGCGACCCCCTAACCAGGAAAAGCCGAAAGAAGAAGAAAAAGAGTTGCTATACTTTTCCAGTAAGGGAGAAATCTGTTACATTACTTGCATGATCACAGATGGTTCAAATTTTAATTTTACTGTAGCTTTAAATGACAGTGGTCTGTTTCTGCTTGTTCTTACAAACTCTTCAGGACAAGCATTGTAGGTAGTCTATAATTTTGCTTTGGACAGCCTAATAATTTTTTGGGAAAGTATGCAGCAGAATGTTGCGTGCATTTCTTGTATTGTATACAATTTAGGAAATATATTTCCCCCTGAAAATACAGTATTTTTGTTCTAATTTCCGTAGAATATAGTAACTATATGATTCATTTATGTTCTGAGTTTCAGCCTGAATCAATTGCACATTATAGATTTGCAAGTCAAGTGGCAAAAACAGAATACTCACTCACTCACTCGCTCGCGCACACACACACAAAAAATACATTTGTAGCCATATAAAATATTACAGCAAATTTTCTAGAATGTCATGACCCTGTGATACAAAACGTAGCTACTGGTGATTCCAGGTGTTAAGGCAGAGAAACAGCTGTGGCTCCGTTTAATGTACTGCCTTGCATTGTCCTCTTTGGCCACCTTGACTCTTCAGTAATCCACCCTTAACAGTTCCAATCAAAAAAACTATACTCATACCAGTTCCTCCCTTCTGGTATAATGCACCTGTTCTTTTCCAGCCATACAGACCACATTTGCAGTCTTCTGTTTCAGATATGATACTCCAGCTCTCTTCAGAAAATTGTCATGTAAGTCTAATTCTTATTTTTTTTTCTTTAAGTTTAATCAGAATCATTTTCACTTTGTTAAAAACGTTCATCTTTCTCTCCCACGCCAGAGTAGGTGTAGGCCTAATCCCCCTTATCACAAACTTAGTTTTTCACTCACTGTTCTGATATTTTTTCACTGTGCTTTATTGTATTTAGTTTCTATGATTGCACTTCATTGTTCTAATGTGCTTGTTATAGCTAAAGTACTGTTTTTGTAGTGCTTTGCTGTACTGCATTTAAATTTTGATATGGAAAAGAGTTATAAAGTGTGCAAGAGTGAGCACAGTATTCTACTCCAGGATTGGTGCAACTGGTTTGGGTGTTTGGAACACCTTTAGCATAATAGCCAAGGTCTTCACCTCATAGACACAAGGTACAGGGTTTGATTCTGACCTCTGATTATTGACTGGGCTTGAAATGCATTTCCAGACTACCTAAAATGAGTCTTATTTTGTGGATTGGGGGGTTGGTATAATGGTTAACATGCTTACCTTATAGCCACAAGGTAATGAGTTTAATTCTCACCGGTGGGATGTGTGGCTAGGCTTATAAAGTCTTCCTGAGGATGTCAGTTTCATGGGTAGTTACCAGGTTATGTAAGGCCTTTGCACCTTGTTTCTTGCTTGAACTGAAAAATGAAAGGACTTTCTCTCTCCTGATTCCAAGGATAGGTTTGATGATGAGACAAGAAAACAGAGGAGAAAGAAAGACAAGAGAAAAAGAAAACATGGTGACCTTCATCTGCTATGAGGTCTCTGCTCTGATCCCTACTAATCACTTTGAAACAAGTCTTTAGAGTCCTTATCCAAGGTGAAAAGTAATGTTTCTGTGGATCAGGTAACATTCCAGGATACATTCTCATTATTTAACATTTGTTTACTGGGACAGTCTGACTGGGACCGAGCCCATTTTCCGAGGAAGTCCGGGGAGAAACGCTTCAGACGCATGTCTTTGGAATGTGGGAGGAAACCCACGCAAATGCAGGGAGGACCTTCAGACTCTGTACAAGAAGGGACCCCAGACAAGAATCGAACATGAGAACCTGTTTCTGTGAGGTGGCAGTGCTAACCGCTGAACCACTGTGCCACCCAAGTGGCGGTGCAGAGTGTGCACCTTAGCCTTTATTTGAATTATTCAGCCTTGTCCTGTCCACAGGGTTGGTCTCTGATGCCTGAACAACAGCCACTGTGACTGCACTGCACAAGGGTGACCCATCTAAAAGTCTTGGTAATTATAGGCCCATCAACCTCACCAGCCTTACCTGCAAAGCCATGGAACGTATCATAACAGAACTTATTTATGCAGACATAGAACACTTGACTGAACTAGACCCCACTCAGTTTGGCTTTGTGAAGGCCAGGTCCAATCTCTTGAATCTACTAAACCTTTTTGAAAAGGTAACAGAGGCTGTGTGGACAACTTGCTTGACCAAGGTTTTGACACTGTTCTTCATGCTGGCATTATTGAAAAGTTGGACAGACTTTGTTTAAACCACTATGTTGCCTACTGGATTGCAGGCTGGTTGTCCAAGAGATTCCAAGTAATGAGAGTTGCCGGCACCTTCTCTGAATGTAAAATTGTAACTAGTGGGATGTGACCAGGATCAGTGCTGGCCCTTCTCCTGTGTGGCATTTAGCTTGCAGACATCCAAACCAATATTCTTAAAGTGTGGCTGACCACATTTGTTGATGACTGCAAGCTGGGTCTGTTATCCACATATCCACTGATACTAAACTGCACCAAAATGGGCTGGAATATGCATATACCTGGTATACTAAACATTGTTGCAATTTTTTGCATTCAGCTTGACAAAGTAGCATTTGCCAGAAAAGCTGTTCCTACCTCGTATGTTATAACTGGTTCCGAAATAGATATGGTCATGAGACCAGTGTACTTGTATGGACAACTCCCTCTCATTTGCTAATTATGTTTCTACCATAATCAGGAAATGCTTCCATTTGGCTCAGTTAATTTCTGAGAGAATATCTTAAGAATTCCTCCTTTCACTGTATTCTCCCTTTATCAGATCCATAGCTTACTACTCAGCTGGAAATACTACTGTTGATCCCCCCTCCCCAAGAAAACTTTTAAAGCCTTTAATTATTCTGCTGTCCTAGTAGGTTATCACAACTCTTCTTGTACTTGGTAGCCTGCTGACTACTTAGAGGTGACCTGCGTCTTGATTTTCGAGTAGTAAAAGACCCAATCCTGTTTTGAACACCTCCTCCTCTGCAAGACCAGTATCTATACAAACATTTGTGCTAAGGACATACATTTACACCAACAAGTAAGTAGTACTCACTGGAGGGATGGGTTCCTAACTCAATGTGTTCCCAGCCTGTGGAATAAGTTACCACTACAGGTCAAGCAGAGTACCAGTTCTGCTTTTAAGGCTAGTCTTAATTGAATGGGTAGACAAATCGTGCACCATGGTTATGCACGACCTTGCTTGATTTTGGAGTTGGGCACTGTTAAGTACTTTTAAAGGGTGGCAAGAACTTTGTCTACTTAAAGATGTGTATGGCTAGTCCTCTTATAATATCCCTGTGATCACCTGCCTATGGAACATGGGGGAATATGAACGGAGTGTGCACTGGAGGGGTTGTTCCCAGTGGGAGGAGGGTAGACCAACTTAGGATTGGCAAAATATCCATCTTGCCACCTAGCTGTTGCTAGGGAACAGGCTGATCTGGGCTCCTGTGTGGGAATGAATGATCTGTATGATTATTGTCCAGCTTGGGAATGCCTGGCTCCTGTAACTCCAGATCGAGAGGGGTGATTGGGTGTCAGTACTAGAGCAGACATGCAAGATAAAAAAAAAATGCCAAGGCTTATGGTAATGCAAAAATGAGAGAAAATGGAGTTTCAGTAGTTCTTTTGAAATGTTCAAAGGGATTCTGCAAAGGCTTTTGCCAGTATGTGAAAGTTTTGAGATGAGCTGCAGGCCATTCTTGGAAAAGCAAGCTGGACTGTCAAGTGTCTCCGTCTGGAAATACCACCTATTTAACCAGTTAGTGAAGTTGATTTATCTTTTCTTTGTATCTAGGCATCAATTGAGGTGTAGGAAGGATTCCACTAAGATTAGTCTCATGCCTACATTTGCAACATGCAAGGAAAGTTCTGATATGTCTGTGTGCATGTCCCTCAGGGTTCTGCATCTCCTGAAGTGGACGTTCTTGAGTTCAGCTTTTTAATGTGTTCATCTCTAACCTCATGCAGTGCATGGAGAACTGGGCCATTCTCTTGGAACACCAAAATTAAAAATAGCAATTGCTTTACTTTTGCTAAAATGAGTCAGTAAATTGTGATTTGTGTTTTATCAGCTTTTTACATCTAGAAACCATTACTCAAAAATAAAATAAAAACTAAGTTTTGGCAGAGGAGCAAACCTATCTTTACCTAGCCCCCTCTCTTGTCTGGAGAACTTTGGCACCAGCACATACCCCTTGTTATGTATACAAATTCTGAGTTTGCACAGTAGTGGGGGCGATATTTAAAACAAAACAAAAAAAAAGGAAGTCCATTGTAGTCTTCACATGATATACTTTTTATTTTCTATCAGCTGTGATGAAATGTACATAGAAAAAGCTACTTGGTGATAATAGTGTCACCTGAGTGTAGGATCTTTACAGGGTACATGGAGATGCATGTGTTTTTGTTTTTTATCGCAAGAAACCTCTTTTAGTTGCAAACATTGTATATCACAAACCATATTGACATCATTTTAGTTGTAAGCATTATACATCCGTCATAATCTGTGCAGTCATTGTCAAACATTACATAGGTCATTCAGGTCATGCCTTCCTTTAAACCTCATTCCTCCTCTGCATGTATTGTTTCCACAATTCCCATTTTTTATGTAGTTTGCTTTACACTTCTCTGAAGATCCCAATTCCAATTTTTATCTCTGTTACTGTATTCACTACTTCTAGTACAGTTGGTTAAGACTTTTGATTTCCATCTTCCTAGTAATTGTTTTTTTGGCAGCTGCCATAATTAGACACAGCATGGCCTTACTATGTCAAGGCATTTCCGATTTTGCATCATAGTTTGAAAAAAAAAATAATTTCCTTAGTTACACCATTTTGCTCACCCAGTAATTTTGACAGAGTAGTCTGCAGGGAATCTGCCAACTCATTACATTCCCAGAAAATATGTTCCCAATGACCGCTTTCTTCCCCATCACACCTCCAACATTTGCTGTCTACCTGAGGAAAAACTCTTAGTGTCTACGTGGGGTATAAAAATACCTATATAAACACTTCCAAGCAAAGAGCTTAAATCTTCTAGACTTTGTTGTATATTTGGGAGACATGCATATACCACCCCCATTGTTTCTTTGTGAATTGATTATCCAGTATCACTTACCAATCCTTTCTAACTTCCTCTGATTGATTCTTATAGTTATCATTCAATATTTTGTATTCTCTAGTAATTATTCATTTTTAACAGCTACTTCTGTAATAAATTCTACTAAAAACTCTAGCAGTGCTGGTCTTTCACTTAGGATCCCCCTATTTCTTTCTCTTTGCCTATAGTCTATCATTCCATAATGGGGAGGGCAGTCTCTAGCCTGCAGTCCAAGTACATTATTGACCTCTTCTCATTCTATTAACCTTTCCCTCTCTAATTCCTTGCTCCCAATACCTTGGTTCTTTTGCCAGTTTTCTCCAATAAATTCCAGCTGCCTCTTGCCTGTTGTCTGTATCCTTAATTGCAGTCATCTCCATTGGCAGAATCTCCTTTCTCCATTCCTGTGTTGGATTAGTTCTTGGAATTCTTTCTGATACTCTGATAATATTTTGTGTGATTATTGTTGTTCCCCTTAAGGAGCTGCATCCAAAATACCAGTCTCTCTTTGTTTTTTGAGCTTCTCCCATTTCTTCATCTCTCTCCACTGTGAATGAAGTTTTCTGCTAGTGCTACATTTAGGAGTCTTAACTATGTAGCTCTGAAATACCCTTTCAAATCATGTAATCCCAAACCGCCTTGTTCTTTTGGAAGAATCCACTTCCCCTCCCAGATAAAATCCTTCAGCTCTTTATTCAGATCTCTGGTTGATAAAAATATGCCTGACCTATGTATAAAGCTAACGGTGCTTGTATCTTGCAATCCATATTCCTATAACAGAGCTTTCATTTTCTCAGTTTCTTTCCCCTTCCCACGTATCCTTAGCTGCCACACCAGATTCCTTTTTAATCCATACTCCTAAGTACTTAATTTTATTATGTCCCCATAAATATGTATATTGCTGAACCACTTGATGTGTGTCGGCACATAATTTACAGCTGTTGCCTTTGTTTTAGCTTCATTAATTCTGTGTCGCAAAAAAGATTTGAAACTGCCTCAAATGTTTCACAAAACTGAAATGTCATTTTCGGGTTTTATCAGGTGTAAAGTGGTATTGTCTGCAAATAGAGCCAGCTTTTCCTGACTATCAATTCTATCCTTGAATTTTTGAGTCTCTTATTTTCTTTGCCAGTCGTTCTAAATATAATGCAAAAAACAAACCCCTGATTGGTTGTTCTTCTCAAACAGAAGTTGTCAGAAAGGAACCCAACCACTTTAATTTTCACCTCTGATCTCTCGTAGATCCTCCTAATCAACCTTCTAATTTTATCAGGGAATGCCTTATTGTTTTTATCAGGGAATGCATGGAGATACATATTTGAGCCACCCAAAGAGACTAGAATCTTGCATAGAGAACTGGTTGCACCAGTCCACCGAATGTGGAAGAAAGGACAACCCAGCAATTGGCTGTGCATGATGCTGGAGGGTGTGTCATTAATCCAGAACAGAAAAATTTGGAGATAGTTATAGAAAATGTGAAAAGTCCAGCATTAGTGCAAGCCCGTGAAAGCAACATGTCATATAGTTGAGGACTTAGCTAATTTAGCAGAGTACAGAAGCAGGAATCTGGTAATGCCTATCTGGTGTATACCTACTTATCTCAGCAGGAGTACTTAGTTTGTTCATGCCTTACAGGGAGAAGGTCATGCCTTTTGAAATGGTGCAGAGAAAGGATACAAGGAAGAGAAGAATGGATGGAATGACTTGTGGATAGGGAACATGGCGTGGATTTACAGGTCACAGAAGTTATGATGCGATTTCACTTGGCAGATTTGGAAATTGAGTGCGTGACCTTCAGATTGTGATCACATCCTGACCTGGATATGACAGGGCATACTTTTTGGAGAGGGTTGTGGGGGTAGGTGGAATGCTTTAGCAAGACTGAGTGGTGGGAGATCAAGACAGTTGTGGCCTTAAAAATGCAGGATTTCCTTTTAGGATAGAAGGTGGGAACTGTCTTAAAGCGGGTGCAGCAATTAAGGTTAACTATTTAGTCTCTTAGACTTCATGTATAGTATCCTTTAAGTAATTTTTATATAGTAAGATAATTATTTTGTAATTCACTGTATTGCATACCTCTGAACCTTCTCACTCAAAAGATATGGCATGAGCACCTGTCAGTGTGTGGGATTTGCTGTTATGTGCTGAAGCATGAAGGACCATCACTTTGTGTTTTAGGGTTGCCTCCTTCTCCATGGCGAAAACTGGACTGAAACCACACCTCACATAAAGCCAAATAGCCCTGCCACTGTCTGCATATTTAGCCCACTTTCGCATCCGTTTTGTAATGTAAATGAGTACGTCAGTAAGAGGCAGAATTCCTTTTGTCGTCTTTTTTTTTTAAGCTGCTAATGGACTTCACAGCATTGTGTCAGCAATGATTTTTACATAACGTTAGTGCATTTTTACAAAGACTGGCATTTTGTTTTTACTGCTAAACAAAATACATGTATTCTGAAAGTATGTAAATTGCTTTCCTGTTCTGGTAGACAGTCATTCTGATTTCCAGATAGTCCAGAAAAATACTGGGTAGGTGGCAACCTTGGATTGGTGTGTGTGTGCATGTGTGTGTGAGAGAGGGAGTGAGAGAGCCTTCCTGTCCATAAAGGTCATATGTTAAGTTTTGATACCCAGATGACATATTTATTGCTTTGGACAGTTAATGAATGAGGGAAGTCCCATCTTAGATCATTTATCAAGGTTAAAGCCACAGACCTTTAGTCAGCTCTAAGTCTGAAACTTTTCCTGGCATATCATGCCGTCGGATCAACCGACAACCCAATCTGCTAAAAAACGCAAGGACCGGGACCGACATCCTCGGCCCGCGTCCACTACTGATGCTACTCCTAAATTCTCTGCTAGCGCTCCGGTCCCCTCGGAAGTGGTAAATCAACCGCTCCAGGGCGACAACACAGCATTAACACGACCTTCGGTCTCTGAGATCTCTCCGGTGCCGGTTGTTGATTTTCCTCCGGAAACCGAAGTTCTGGATCTACCCGACACCATTCCGGTGGACAAGGTAACGCCTGCACGTGGAGCTGCTAGGCCTCCTGTATCCATTTCCATCAAGGCCTTTGCACGTGCTAAGGCCGCCAGTCAGGCCAAGGCCCATCCTAAACCTGCCCAGGCCCCTTCATCTGATAAGCAGATCATGTCTCTGGCTGCAGATCTTATTTCCCTAATCAGGGGGTCTCAGCCTCATCCGGACAGGGGTTCTCAGCCACCTGCAGAGAAAAGGCCTAGAACTGAGCAGGCGGACGACCTCTCCTCGGATGAAGCCTCTGGGGATTCTGAGCATTCTGATACCCAAGAAGAACCCTTCCAGGCCTACGAGGACTCTGATGCTGAGGAATCAATTCCCTCTGCCTCCCCTCCAGAAGATTTCTCATTTGGTGAAGTTCTGCATTCCATGAGGGAACATTTTCAATGGCAGGGTCAGGAATTCTCTGACTCCAGGAAAAGGCTTCGTACCTTCCTCAAGCTTCCCCAGCACAGACCTTTGGCTATCCCTCCAGTTATGGATGTTTTGGATGATGTTTTCTCTGACTCCAGTGCCAACCCTGATTCTCTTCCTCCTGCTCCTGTCAAGCCGGACAGATATTATAGGGTCCCAGACACTCACAAGCACCTTTTTAAGGCTCACTCTGTGGATCTAGAAATTATTTCACAGGGCCCCAAGGGAGTGGCTTCCTCCTCTGCCAAAAACCCACTGCCAGCTGACAGAGAAGCAAGGTCCCTGGAGAGATGGGGTAAAAAAGTATATACCTCTACTACCCTAGCCATGAGGTCTCTTAACTGCCTTTTTCACGTTTCAGTACCAAGATTTTCTCCTGGATGATTTACAGAAAAAGTTAGCCTCTCCTGAGCCTATTGATAAAAAGGCACTGCAGGATCATATTCATAACACTCAGCAGGTTAATAACCATTTTCTGCAGTGTGGTTATGATGCACTGGAAGCTTCATGTAGGGCAGCTATGACTGGGGCTGTGATACGTAGACATGCTTGGTTGAAGGATCAGTCTTTGCCGGACCATGTTAAAGTAAAGTTACTGGATGCACCTTTGGAAAAACAAAAGCTTTTTGGTGCTACTGCACAAGATGTATTGAAATCCATAGAGGAAAAAGCAAAGTCAGTACAGACAGTCAAGGATTTCCTTCAGGTTCAGCTACCCAGATTCAGCAGAAACTGGCCCTCCAAGAATTGGTCCTTCCCCGGCTCTGACAAGTTTCAAAGGGGAAAAAGCAGAGGTGCCCGAGGTAGAGGGCAATACCGAGGATCTTACAGGGGCCGCCAATGGCAACCTCCAAATCAAAGAAGTGGCGCAGACAGTTCAGCTGCACCACAAGGACAATCACAATGACTTGACTTTCGTGCCGCCTACAAAGGTTCAAAGAGAAGCACCTTTGGGCGGAAAATTAGCCTTATTCTCACAAAACTGGCATATCTTAACCAAGGACAATTGGATTCTGGATTTGATAGACAAAGGTTACAGATTCCACTTCCACACATTACCAATAAGACAAGGCATGCCAAACCTACCACATCATCAAAGGGCAGAGGCACTCATTCAAGTTTCCAAGCTATTAAGTATAAAAGCAATAGAAAGGGTTCCTCCTCAGGAGCAAGGCCAAGGATTTTATTCAAGACTGTTCCTTGTTCCAAGAAAAGAAAACAAATGGAGACCCATACTGGACTTGTCAACTCTAAACACTTTCCTCATTGTGCCAAAGTTCAAAATGCTGACGTTGCGGCAACTTCTTCCCATGTTGGGCAAGGGGTCTTGGCTGGTCACTCTGGACCTCAAGGAGGCATACCTGCATGTCCCAATCAGACAAAGCTGCAGAAGATACCTCAGATTTCTTGCAGGGACAGAGCATTATCAATTCTCAGCATTGCCGTTTGGCTTATCTACTGCGCCCAGAGTGTTCACGAAATGCCTGGCATCAGTAGTGGCACACTGCAGACTGCAGGGGATTCAAATATACCCCTACTTGGACGACTGTCTCATACAAGCAGACAACAAACAAACCTTAAAAGGGAATTTGGACTATGTCATGCATCTACTGCAGGCCTTGGGATACACAGTCAACATTCAGAAGTCAAACTTACAACCATCCCAACAAATTATATTCCTAGGAGCCAAACTGGACACTGAAAACCAAATGGCCTACCTCACAGAGGAAAAACAGCAACATTTACCAGAGTACTTCAAAGGCCTAGCAAAGCTTTCCCAGCTGACTGCAAGGAAAATCCTGCAGGCCCTGGGTTTCATGGCATCTTGCATCCTTCTGATACCTTTGGCAAGACTTCATATGAGAAAGCTGCAATGGTATTTAAAAAACTTATGGTCTCAACACAACAACAGCCTAGAGGACATAATCCCACTTATTCCATGTCTGCAGAAGGAATTTCTATGGTGGGCTCAAGCCAGTCAACTAAACAAAGGCATGCCTTTCAACAGACCTCAAGCAGACCAAATGATAACAACAGACGCCTCAGACCATGGATGAGGGGCGCACATGGAGGGCAGATGCATTCAAGGTCTTTGGACGCCAAAGGAAAGACATCTGCACATAAACCAAAAGGAGATGTTGGCAGTGATACATGCCATCGAAACTTTCGAAAAATCACTAAAACAAGGACATTTGCTAATAAGGACAGACAACACCACTGTCATGTGGTACATAAACAAGCAGGGGGGCACTCATTCTTATCCCCTCTGCAGACTAACAATGCTTCTCTGGGAAAAATCCCTGAGCCTGACGATACATCTACAATCCCAGTTTGTACCAGGCAAGGACAATGTACTGGCGGACAATCTGAGCAGAAATTTCATGGATCCACACGAATGGATGCTGCACCCTCACATTTTCTCTCAACTGACAAGGACATGGGGAAGACCGGACGTAGATCTTTTTGCTTCCCACTTAAATCATCACCTGGAAAAGTTCTGCACAAGGACTCACCACCCTCTAGCTTGGAAAACGGATGCTCTTTCCTTCAGCTGGAATTCTCTAAAAATTTATGCATTCCCTCCCCTGCCTCTGCTGACCAAGGTGATACTGAAGATCAAAGCAGAACAACCAACAGGCATCTTGATAGCTCCAGACTGGCCAAGGCAACACTGGTACCCATTGCTATTGACCATAACTCGGACCAAACCATGGCCTCTGACCCTATGGCCCCTGCTCCTAACTCAACACAATTACAGGACTGTACATCAAGACCTGAAAACATTGCATCTGACAGCCTGGAGGCTACCATGACTTCAACACCTAACTCTCTTTCCAAATCTGTTCAAGAGATCTTGCTGGAAGCACGCAGACCTTCCACCAGAAAAACCTATTCAGCCAAGTGGAAGAGATTCAGCATCTGGAATGCCAACAGGGGTCAGGACACAGCATTACTGAGTATACCTCAGATATTAGAATACTTGGCAGAGCTATTTCATACTGGACTCTCATACTCCTCAATAAAGATTCATGCCTCAGCAATCTCAGCAAAATACAACTGTGACCCTCAAGTGTTTTCCCATCCTCTGCTAAGACAGTTTCCAAGAGGGATAAAGAATATCAAACCTCCCAGAAAACAGCCAGTACCTGCATGGGACCTCAACTACGTGTTGGAAAAACTAACTCTTCCTCCATTTGAGCCAGCAGCAACCTCAGAAATGCAATTTCTGTCATGGAAGACGGCCTTCTTATTGGCAGTCACCTCTGCAAGAAGAGTTTTGGAGATACAGGCACTCATGGCAGTGCCCCCCTTCCTCATTTTTCATCAAGACAGAGAACCTCTAAGAACCAATCCTACATTCATGCCAAAAGTAATTTCCAGGGTGTCTCTAAATCAAGCTATTCATCTACCTACATTCTTCCCCAATCCTCAAAATAAGGGGGAAAAACTACTGCATACTTTGGACATACACAGACAACTACGCTACTACTTGGACAGAACTAAGGCCACCAGAAGGTCTGACCAGCTGTTTGTAGCCTATGCTGCTGGAGTACAAGGAAAAGCAATCTCCAAACAAACAATTTCAAAATGGATTGGACATTGCATCAGATTTTGCTATTCTTTCCATGGAAAAGGTGTGCCAGCCAATATTAGGCCACATTCCACCAGAGTTATAGCCACTTCCACAGCTTTCCTAAGAGGAGTGGCAACAAAGGACATTTTAGAGGCTGCTACATGGAGCTCCGTGCATACATTTACCAAGCACTACAACCTGCCCTTATACTCCAGATCCCGAGCAGGCTTTGCCTCGGCAGTCCTGCAGGGGATCTTAGCTACACCATCCTTATCATAGTTCCATCCACCCCCAGCTTGGCTATGGTATTCAACCCATATGTTATGACTGCAGTTGCATTCTTGAAGGACATAGTACAGTTTTGTACCTACCATAAATGTAGATGTCCGATAGATATGCAACTGCAGTCGGATTTTCCCACCCTCCTACCCCTCTGTATCCTTCTTTTTGGGTCCCTTCCCCTTTTTCCTTCAGCTGGGGGTATCTCCTATGGTGTATCTGTTTATTACTGTTGTGCATGTTTGGTATTATTTTTATCCATTTACCAAATTTAGCCTTCCTAAGGGGGCACCTGACATCTGGGGCAAGAAACACTGAAGAAGATGGCGTCGACCGATGCCTTTATACTCCAGCCGTTGTGACGTTGGAGAGGAGGCGACACCAGCCGACGCTGGACCCAGACTTTGGAATTCGGCCGACCGAGGGCTGCCTGAGGCAGGACAACCCATATGTTATGACTGCAGTTGCATAACTATCGGACATCTGCATTTATGGTAGGTACAAAACTGTACTTTCAGAATTATCTTGTAATATATTCTAATTATTGATGATAACCTTCCTAATGCATTTACTGTCTAAAGATGTGTCCAAACAAAAATCACTAGGTTAAGTGTTCTGTTTAAGAAAATTTCCAGAATTTAACCTGGCATTTTGTTAAGTAGAATACTTTTTTGTTTGGACATGCTATTTTGGGTCACCTAGCTACTGACCATGGGCCAGGTGTTCCGAGGTCTGTTAGTGGTGTGGGTACTTGATGGAGGTCGCAAGGATTAAATGTGTGTCCAGAATCATAGCTAGGCATTATGGTGCCTGGTGGAGAAAAAAAAAGTCACCTCCTTGTTACACGCAGCAAGCAGTCAAGCAGTTTTGCAAGTAGTTTGCTGGAGTTGAGTACCACACTACCACACAGGAAGCACTGAATGCCAGTATTACAGTATCATATGAATGGGATCTGCCAATTGCACACCCTAAAATAGTGCTTGTGGCAGCTGCCCCACTCACCCGTCCCTAGCTATGTCTCTGATTGTGCCTAAACTTTGGGGGGGGGGGGGGCAGCCACAGGTTTATAGCATCCCTTTGAAGGAGGTGACAGGCCTATGACTTGGGGATTATGTGCAGTCTATGAAGAAACCGTTTGGCAGTAGCCTTCTATATACAAGTGTGTAAGAGAGTGCCCTTGTAATGGAAGGACTTTGTAGGCTCCTGGAGTGGTGTAGGTGTATACCCTTCCATCCAGGGGGAAGAGATTAAGTGAAATTGTAAAATTGTCCTCATTGCCAGTATGTCAGAAAGTACATGAGCTGCCTGAATGACATGTTGTTCGTAGTTAATGTTGTAGTACTGGTTCATGGGTCTTTCTGCCATGCAGAAGCCTACGACTGGCCGGATTTCCAGAGTCTTTACAACATCCCTAGCCAACAGACATCTCAGGACCAATGTCAGGAAGTGTGGGTAGAAGGTCATCTGCCTACTCCAGCTTCAGTTCTTTCTAAACGTTCAGAGTGATGCTCTTCACAGTGTATACAGTAAGCTTGTAGTCTGTTGACCTTGTTTTGTCCCCGTTGGGGATTTTCCTCTTCTAAATTAATGTTTAAAATGGTTAACAATTGCTTGAAGTGTAGGAAGCAAATCCTGCATAAAGATTTTCACTCATATCTTTTCCTTTGTGGGCCCTCGGCACAATGTCTCTAATTGTCCTGATTGTGCTAAATTCCATTTGAAGACCTTTAATCATAGGACCATAGTCCTCGCTGCTGATGTGGAGCCCTCCTTTTTGGTCCCCCCTCACATCTTAGCAGTCCCCAGTTTTTGCCAGCATTATTCCAATAAAAAGCAAAGGCAAAATATACAATGAAAGACACTGAAGATGCGTCTGATGTCTCGGCCCATGCATCTAAGTCTACTAACGACTCAGGGGAGGTGTCTTTACAGCCCCCTGGTCCACTGACTTTAAGGCCCAAACCCTCAGGAGGATGCCACTGTTCCAGGTTCGTACTTCTTCCACAGCATTAACATTGGTTGGGTTTGAGGTCACTCTACAGGCCCTAGCTTCTGATGTTTGTGTCTGAGGTAATTTTGGAGATGCTTTGTGTATCTCATCTTTGGAAACCCAGACTGGCATCTTGGTCGACCGACTGCATCCCCTGCTTACTTTTGAATAAATGGAGGCCTAAACCAAAAGTAACTGTCAGACTTCCTCTTTCATCTCTTCATCTCTCTGCCACTTCAGCTCAAACTGAAGCCCAGACGTTCATGCCCTTTATGAAATCAGTGGAACTCAGTCCTACTCAGACCACTACCCCTGAAGCCTCCCCATCTGAGACTGAGGGTGGTGACCTTTCAAGAAGATTTGCATTCCTCAGACTCCAAGGATGAACGGTAATTATCCTGCTCTGAGCACCTTCCAACCCAGCCTCATCTGGACTCGAGTCAGATAATACCCTCTCATCTGCCTGACTCAGAGGACCTGTCTGTCTGGGTTGACCTTCATAAAATGAAGTATGTTTTCAGTTGAGAAACAAACAGTTCTCACAAGCCGAGGCTCACTATAGGAAATTACTGAGTTTACCTTCACCTAGAACATTAGCTTATCCCCCCAGTGCATATGGTACTTGAAATGTTTGAAGACCTCTATTTAGACCCATATTCCCTGCTACCTACTCCCAGAAAGCCTGACCAGTTTTTGAGTGCTCAACTCACACAAATACCTTTACAAAAACCCTAAAGCAGATCTCCAAGTAGTTTTCAGAGAATCCTCTAAAGGAATGCCAAGGGGTGCTACTAGACTTCCCCTGCCTAATGGCAAGGAATGACAACTTTTGAACGGGATTTGCAAAAAGGCATGTACCTTATCTATCCTTTCCATGAGGTCGCTTATTTGCCAATTCCCTATGCTGAAGTACTCAGTTCCCTTCAGGACCAATTATTACTAAGGCAGAGACAGCTACTGACAAAGTTTTGTTCAAGGAAATTCTGGAGATAGCTAGAACAGCCTTACAGGTATGTAGACACTTCTTAAAATGTGGGTATGATGCCACTAGATGCATCATGCAGAGCAGCTGCCACTGGCTTTGTCATTCGCAGATGTGGATGGTTCAGGACTCAGCCACTGTCAGACCAAGTTAAGGGAGAGCTGCTGGATGCTCCTCCAGATGAGGAGTTCCTCTTCGGACCCCCAGCTGAAAAGGTGTTTGAAAAGCTGGACAAAAAAGGAAAAGAAATTAAAACAATGAAAGAGTTATACCTGTCACCTTCACCTAGATTTAATGTAAATTATCCTCCCAAGCCATGACCCCCCCCCCACACACACACACACACACACACACACCCACCAGACAGGACAAGAGGACGCCTACTTGTGCTAAGAAATCCAGATATTCCAGAAGGTAGTAACCTGAGCAAACATAAAGACCAGGAAGCTCCAAAGAGCCCCCACAGTACAGAGACCAACTGTGACTATTCTCAGACCTAGATTCTTCTCCCCCTTACCTGCAAGAAAACTGTCTTCCTTCCTGAAAGAATGGAAAATTATTGGCAAGGATCAGTGGATTCTTCAAATCGTAGAATGCTGCTACTTCATTTAGTTCAGACAAGTTCTTCCTTTTCTAGGCATACCAAAAACCACAAAAAGAGCTAGTCTCTTACCACCTATCCCTTTATACTTGCTACAAGGGTGAATTCAACCTGTTACTCCAGATCAGGAAGGAAAAGGTTTTTATTCAAGGGTTTTTGTAATCCTCTTTTTTTTTTTTTTTTTTTTTTTTTTAACAAGAAGGTAGGAAAGCACCAGTGTCTAATTTTTACTTTATTACCTGCATTTTTATCTAAGGGTGTTATTGGCACATGATCTGAAATAGTTATTGGATGTGTGTAGAAGCTTTCAATTAAATGCACGTTACTGTGAAATATAACTTCTGTCTAACCTTGCTCAGCTATTGTACATTGGGGAATAATATGTAAATTCTGAGGTTCTGCTACTGAATTCACAGCTTCCATACCAAATATTTTCATAAATTTCTTCAGCACTCTACCTACTTGTTACATTTCACTTCTAGGTCCCCCAGATACATCCTTACTGTTGGGAATCAATTTCCAGTCCCACATACAAGTAATGTTTCCTGTTGAAAGTGGATTATTTCTCCCAAAAATTTCCTGCATAATAGCAGATGTTAAGTTGTCAATCTCGCCTTCATTCTTGCTGGATGGGTTCGGAGCCGAGGCTTGCTTTAGCTCGAGAACTCCTTTTACCAGCTCGAGGCAACCCTATATCCCATGATGCAAGGCGGAACTACCTCAGATCTCGTTTGCCGCTTAGCGAAAGAGGTCTCCTTTGCCAGCTGAGGTGAGTTTTTCTTAGTAAAATAAGAAAAGTGTAGTTAGGAGTTTATTTCCCTTTTTGAGCGTCAGTTTAGTCTGTAATCTAGTTACAGCCCACCCTTTCCCTCTTTTTCAGCCCTTTTGTAAACTTTTATAAGTTTTAAGTTACAGTTGTTTAGTCAGGCCTAGTTCCCCCTTGGTTATCCCTTCCTGTGTGTTTGTGTAGGGATTAAGTTGTGTGTTTGTGGGGACTGTTTGTGGTATCCTTGTTAGGATGTCTAGAGAAGGCAAGGTCTCAGGCTTCAAGAAGTGTGACCAGTGCTGTCAGAAAATGTCCCTGACAGACGGTCACACTTCTTGTGTGTATTGCCTGGGGCCTTTGCACCTGCAGGACTCCTGTGCGTTGTCATGCTTTTAGCCAGAGAGTCCTGCAGGAAAGGAGGAACAAACTTATCCTCCGAGGTTTACTTAAACCTGAAGGTTCTCCTCCTAAGTCAGGAAAACCTCATAAGCCACCGAAGGCTCAGGCTACAGTGTCCAAGCCTCCTCCGGTGGCTTTGGCTCCGTCGGAGCCGACATCGGCTCCGGCTGGAGTCGATACTGTTTCTTCCAAAGTAGTGGGTTCGGTGCCGGCCGGCTCCAATACCCTGACTACGGTGGCCTTGTCGGCCCCGGCTGGAGCCGACACCTTATCCAGCATCGGAGCCGAGATATCCTCTGCTCCATCTGGAGTTCAAGGGACTTCGGCTCCGATGGTTTCGACCCATAAGAGATCCCGGTCCCCTTCTATTATGAGTATTCACTTGGCTCCGGGGTCTCCTCTTTTATCGGGCGGAGCCATCGGAGCCGGTCTTCGAGATCTTCCAGGCTGTCCGACCACGACTTGGAGAAGGTGGTAAGCAGGCTGTTGAAGTCTCAGGCACTGGCCCAAATGCTCCATAGCCCGTCTCAGCAGACTGCGGCTATAACCCCTATCATTGAGCTTCCTCCTCCGACTCCACACCAGAGTTGGGCGGAGCTTCTTGGGACAGCGACTGCTTCGATGCCGGAGCCGATACATCCTTCGGCTCCGTCATCCTCGGCTCCGATCTCTTCCTTGAGACCTTCCTTGGAAGGATCCGGTCGTCGGGTTTCCACTGTCGGCTCCGAGGGGGCTAGTGGCATCGGACCCTTGTCCGACCCGCTCTCCCTCTCGGGCTTGGCTCTGGTAAGCTCGGCACCGACATCGCCTCGAGCCTTCTCTCTCTTTGGAGCCGACCATTCCTGTCTCTTGGGCGGGTGTGTTCTGGTCTCCCGGGGAGAGGAGTCTTTGAGGTGATGAGGAGTGTCCTGGCCTCAGAGCCAGGTCAGCGGTCCGTCCCTCTAGCTCCTCCCTCATCAGTGCCTGCAGATGCCTCTTCCCAGCCTCTTGCTCTCAGGCCCAGGGATCCATCGCCCCAGGTTTCCCCACTGGGAATTTCCTCCTCTTCGAGGTTTCTCCTGATCCTGCAGGGGAACCCCTCGGAAGAAGGGCGTGTAAGAGGAAACACACAGACTCCCGAGTCTACTACATCTGATACCGACTTAGATGAGTCGGAGGGTTCCCCGGTCCCTCTCCGAGGCTGTCTCCTTTTCAGACATCCCTGAGCTCCGCAAACAGAGGGGGAACTGGCCCTCCATTGACCTCTCCGAGGATGAGTCGGTATACCTGGAGGCTTTGGATCCCGACCCTCCACCTCCTGGGTGTCTCCGCCTTCGACCCACTCATGCAGGTAGTGGCTCGGAAGGCGTGGCAACTCCAGATTCTGTGGAACCTGTCCCCAGGAGACCATCCAAGTTCATCACGGCCCCTTCGGATAAGCAGTTCCTTTCCAAAGGTGTCTCTGTGGATACTATGGTGGTGGCGGCCACTAAGAAGGAACTGGCGGATCCTTCAGTACCTGTCCATCCTCCTAATAAGGATTCTAGGACCATGGACAGGTATGGAAAGCGGATGTTTTCTTCAGCGACCTTTGCTATCGTTAAGCTGAATTACCTTTGTCACTTCACCAGGCTTCAGAGATATTCTCAAGGAACAGGGAGAAGTAGTCCAGGATCCTTCTGCTGCTGGGGCTCAGGAAAAGATTGCCTCACAGCTGGCTATCCTGAATTCCATATCTAACTCCTCCATGCGGCTCATATCTTATGCGGCCGATGGAGCGAGCAGACGCATGAGCACAGGTGTTGCTCTTAGGCGCCAAGCCTGGATGCGGCTGTGTAATTTTGCGGACCCCTTTAAGGCGTCCTTCACCAACACCCCTTTGATGGTTCGGCTTTGTTGGGACCTCAGGTGAAGGATACTTTGACCAGATGTGAGCAGGACGGTAAAACTCTTTCTGCCGTTGGAGTCCAGTTTTCCACTCCTTCTAGACCTTATCCCAAGGGTCAGAAGGGGAAGATGTGGTTCGAAAAGCCCAAGGAGCTACACGGACACCGTGGTCAGTTTACCCCTAGAGGCAGAGGGGTAACAATAATACGCCGCCCTAGAGGCAGGGGGGGTCCTCAGAACCAGGGCAACAGGGAATCTCTTCCTGAGAAGCCCTTTCAGCATCCCTGAGGTGTTGCCCGACTGTCCACCCTTGGAGGCAGTCGGGAAGAATTTCACTGTACCCAGTAGCCTGGCAATCCCTATCCCAAGAGAAGTGGGTACAGTCGATCATATCCGAGGGTTACAAAATCCCCTTGAAGGTTTCCCGTACCTCTACAATCCCTTCCAGACATCTCACCTGGTCAAAGGGATTTGGTAAGACAGGAGGTTTCAAAACTCCTGGAAAGAAGAGCCATCCAGACAGTGCCGGCAGACCAAGTAGGATCCGGCTTCTACTCAAGATTCTTTTTGGTCCCCAAAAGGACGGGAGATTGGAGACCGATACTAGACCTAAGCAGACTAAACAAGTCTGTCAAGAAGGCAAGATTCCGGATGGTCACGCTGCAATCCATTCTGCCCTTTCTGGGCAAGGACAACTGGATGTGCTCTATAGACCTTCAGGATGCGTACTATCACATAAAGATTCACCGACGCTCCAGAAGGTTTCTCCGCTTTCGGCTGGGAGCCAGTCATTACCAATTCAGAGCACTGCCCTTTGGCCTCACTTCAGCCCCCAGAGTGTTCACCAAATGCATGGCAGTAGTCACAGCTTACCTGAGACGTCGAGGATTCCAGGTGTTTCCTTATTTGGACGACTGGCTCCTCTCCGCCACCACCAAGCATCAGCTTCTTCGGTCCAGAGACTACACCCTACAGCTTTGCAGGAAACTGGGAATTTCGGTAAATTTCGAAAAATTCTCTCTGCTGCCTTGCCAATCTATCACCTTTATAGGCGCAGAGTTAAATACCGTCAAAATGTTAGCCAGGCTAACAGATCAAAGGATTCTGGACATCCAAAAATTTGTTCAGCTTCTGTTACTAAGCAACAAGATCAAAGCCAGGTTTGTCTTGAAAGTTCTAGGCTTAATGGCTGCGGCCATTGTTCTTCTTCCACTGGCTCACTTCCACATGCGTCTCCTGCAGTGGATGTTATTCACGCAGTGGTCGTACCACAATCTTCCCATGAGACACGAAATCTTGGTAACACAGTCGTGCAGGGCTCATCTACGATGGTGGATATCTTCCCCTCTTCTTCATCAGGGCCGACCCTTTATTCCCCCTCCTCCAGTTGCCACCGTCACCACGGATGCCTCTCTGATCTGGTGGGGGGGGCATTATCAGGGCAGGATGGTCCACGGGACGTGGCAACCCATAGAATACCATCTGCACATAAATGTCCTGGAGATGAGAGCAGTGCTTTTAACGTTGCAAGCCCTCGACGACTTTCTTCCCACGGGGACTATTGCAGTACAAACGGACAACATGTCCGTGGTCTGGTACATCAACAAACAGGGCGGAACCAGGTCCTATCCGTTATGTCGAAGCTCTCAGACTTTGGCAATGGGCGATCTCTTCTCAGCGGTTTCTGATAGCAACGCACATCCCGGCAGGTCCAACCTATTGGCGGACAGGCTAAGCAGATCTATTCTGATGCCTCACGAATGGTCTCTCAATCAATCTGTAGTGGATCAGATTTTTCTGAAGTGGGGCACTCCTTGTTGCGATCTTTTCGCTACCCCTCAAAACAGCAAGTGCCCAGATTACTTCACACTATTTCCCCTTCCAGGCCATCCCTTGAGAGACTCTCTAACCCAGGATTGGCCTCGGGGACTTCTTTATGCTTTTCCTCCCTTTCCATTGATTCCACAAGTCATTCAGAAAGCCACCGTTTTGAGAGCCAAATTGATCCTCATTGCTCCATATTGGCCTCGACAAATTTGGTTTCCGTCTCTACATCATCATCTTCTGGTGCAGCCCTGGCATCTGGACCCAGTTCCGGATCTTTTGATCCATCAGTCGGGTCAGCAGCACCGGGCCATTCATTCTCTCAACCTCACTGCTTGGTTGCTCCACTTCCTTCCCTAGCCAGGCTACCAATGATTTCTGACTCAGTCAGAGACATTCTAGTGTCTTCTTTGAAGTCGTCTACTAGAACTATTTATGCTAGCAAGTGGCGGCGTTTTCAATTTGGGCAAACGCCAGAAAGATTGATCCTTTTACTGCTCCTGTACATTCTGTTTTGGATTTCCTGGCGGAGGTTTTTCATTCAGGATCCTCGTCATCTACAGTCAAAGTACAACTGGCTGCTATTTCCAAGTATCATGTTGGCTTGCATGACAATAACATCATGTCTCATAGGTTATGCAAGGCCTTTTTGAGAGGAGTTTTTCTCCTAAAACCGCCTGTGAAACATCCTCCTCCGCAATGGGATCTAAACTTAATGTTGGCATCCCTAATTCTACCTCCTTTTGAACCGTCTGCTTCATGTTCTTTGAAGCTATTGACGTGGAAAACTATATTTTTACTGGCTGTTACTTCTGCAAGAAGAGTTTCTTAGATTCAGGCCCTCTGTATTCGTTCACCTTATTTGGTTTTTCTTAAGGATAGGGTTTCGTTAAGGACTAACCCTTCCTTTATTCCCAAGGTTGTATCTCAAACCAATATTAACCAATCTATAGATCTACCAGTTTTCTTTCCTAACTATTCTGACAGAGCTGAACAAAAGCTGCACTTTTTGGATGTACATCGTCAGCTCAGGTACTACTTGCATAGGACTAAACAAATTAGAAAATCAGACCAATTGTTTGTCTCCTATGCAGAAAACAGGTTAGGTCTTCCAGTTTCTAAAGTGACCTTATCTAGGTGGTTGACTTCCACCATTTCCTATGTGTACTCTCTCAGGGGCAAACAACTATCTTCTAAGCCAAAAGCACATTCGACCAGGAGTCTATCCACTTCTGTAGCCTTTCAGGATAGACTTCCCATTGACACTATTTGTGCAGCAGCTACTTGGGCCACGCCTCATACCTTTGTGTCTCATTACAAGTTGGATTTGGCCTCCAGAGATAGGGCCAGTTTTGGTTCCACAGTTCTCAAGAGTCTGTTCCATTGAGCCACCCGGATACAGGTGCTAGGGGCGGTCCCATCCAGCAAGAATGAAGGCGAGATTGACAACTTAACATTTAGAAGTTATGTACCTACCATAACATTCCATGTTAGTTGTCTTCTCTGCCTTCTTTCTTCCTCCCTCCTTCCCCTGGCCGGGACAGATCTTGGAGAGTTCCTATTAGATTGCTTCCTCTGGAGCATTGTTATGAGGACTTCTTTTAGGAACCATGGTTCCTAATTATGTTAGGATAGTCTTTAGCAGGGTCAGTTAGCTGCCAAACGAGATCTGAGGTAGTTCCGCCTTGCATCATGGGATATAGGGTTGCCTCGAGCTGGTAAAAGGAGTTCTCGAGCTAAAGCAAGTGCCGAGTCGGAGCCGAGGATCGGCTCCGAACCCATCCAGCAAGAAAGAAGGCGAGAGAAGACAACTAACATGGAACGTTATGGTAGGTACATAACTTCTAATTTTAGGTGGAATGTAAGTACTTGCCAGTGTAATCCTCCTCCCTTGCCAGTAGCCCCTTACCACCAAAGATCTCCCATTATTATCTTCTTCCTCTTTTTGTCACTGTGGAAGTTCTCTAGCAATTTAGTATAAGTACTCCCCTTTCCCTTTGCCTCTGATATTATGCTGAATAGCCATCCTGAAATCCTGTCTTTATCAAATTCAAATGCTTACTTCTTTCCAAATATTTACCCTTTAACATTGCTAGTTGCATTCTGAATTTGTTAATATAATCCAGTACGTTAACCTTTTTGTCTATACTTTGTGAAGCCATTCACGTTCCAAAGTAATATTGATAGTGTAGCCATTATGATAAGAAGTTATTCCTCCCCATTATATATGACCGCTTTTTTAAATGGGGTTTCCAGCTTTTGTGTTACATGCATCCACTAATGTTTGAAGGTTGATTCTTTTATATAGCTGTTGTCATCTCCATTTGAACGCGTGTCACATTTTACAAGATGTTTTGTTTTAGTAAAAAAAAAAAAAAAACACCTCAGATTACCCCATAACCTTTTAACTTAAAACAAAACACACACACACAACTGTCTACAACTTCAAATAATGAGGTTTTACCCTCCTGATAGGAACAATTGCTCCAACTTGACAGCTGTACCACTGGTATTACCCAACCTAAAATTAAGGTTATCCATGCTAAGGTGCATGTTACAGCCTGTGCTTCAACTTTCACTAATTGCTGTGTGTTCTTAATTTTTACCCCCCCCCCCCCCCAATATGTGAAAAATGTCCAAACGTCTATAAAGATTTATTGCCTTCACTTAGTCATCTCGTTTCCATGGAAAAATAACAACGTACAGCTACCCTCATCTGCAGACTTTTCAACTCACACTGAATATTTGTTTGGTAAAGGAAAACTATTAATTATATCATGGTCTCTCTTTATTTTGTGTAAACAAGTGGGATTTAAAAATATTATTAAATTAAGCCAAGGGCATTAATCCAGACATTCACCTATGCAAAAGTAAAAGAAAATATCTCGACTCCACATATTCTAATCCGTGCACTTTTACATCTCTTCCCCCACCAAAAGCCCAAGGTTACAGCCTATTAACTTAAATGTGCTTTTTTCCAACCTTTATTCTCTTTTTACATTGCAGTGCCATATTTTTCTAAAAACCCAAACAAGAAAAAAGTACTAATTTACTTTAGTATTTTTATCAGATACAACAGTCACAGAAAATGCTTTAGTATATAATATTCAGTTTATGTCATGAAATGTTTTATACAAATGGCGTTAAGGACAACAAAATATTTTACTTATGGTTACTTTTTCATTTTTTTTCTTTGTTTTCCTTTGTGTCCTTCCAAACATTAAAGACATGAAATGGGGCATATGCCTTTCAGTCCCCCTACGAGTTTAGTAAGGTCAACAAAAATCCAGTGTTTCTCTGCTTTTTTCCTGTAAAGCCATAATGTTGTGTAGCCCAATATCACCTTCATTTTTACTTATGGGTTCGGGTACTCGGCTGATTTATAAGCTCGAAGACTTCTGGCTGGCTCGTGGCTAAGCAGGTATCCCATAGTGCACCAATACAAACCCCAGATCTCATTTGCCGCATCGACGAGTTTGGTTGTGCTTCTCTTGGCTATATCGCTAAGTGTTAACTTTTTTCATGCTTACATCGTTAAAATTTTTGGTCAAAAGCTATATTAGTTTAATACAATTGTTGCTGCATTAGTACTTGTTAGTGTAGATTACTAATTCTTAGGTAATTAGCTCTTTGCGCCCTTTGGTGCAATCGTGGGCCTTGGGCTTGTTAATGTTAATGTAGTAATTTGCTTTGTGGTATCCTGTGTACCAGTTTCTTACTTAGTGCGGATAGCTTATTACCGCTAGTGGTTTTTTGGTTTTCCAGTCTACTTTTTTGTAGAGCAGTTTTGGTTTTTGGCAGTTATCCGCTGGTGTTCTTTCCTACGCTTGTGGATTTCGTTGTTCAAAACTCCAGTTCCAACTTCCTCTGTTAATTCAAGGTTTTTTTTTGTGTGAAAGTTTTTTTGTGTGTGTGAATTTTCACTGGTCTGTTTCAGTTAGAAGACCTAGCTGTGTCCCTGTCCTGTCTGGACTAGGCTGTTTTAGTTAGAGGACCTAGTCCTTGTGTTGTTTCTTCCTCCTTCAGGGCAAGGCCCGTTTAAGTAGGAGGATCTAGTCCTCTCTTTTACTTCTCTTCTCTTTCCTGTCATCAGTGTATATGTCTAAAGAGGTTAAGGAGCACAAGCCTTTGGACTTCAAGAAATGCATGAAGTGTTCCCAAAAAATGTCATTGATGGATGGTCATGGTCTATGTGTCTATTGCTTAGGGGCCATCCATTTGCAAGAGACTTCCTTGTTCTGTCATGCCTTCTCCCCTAGAGTGTTACAGGAGAGAAGGAACAAGCTAATTCTAAAGGGTATGTTAAAGCCTTCCTTTGAGTAAACCTTGTCTAGCTCTTCCAAGTCCACTAAATCTGAAAAGTCTAAGTCTTCGAAAAGACCTTATCCGGCACCGGCTGGTGTCTCGGAGCCGCCTCCTAAAGTGGCAAAATCGGCCTCATCAGCTCCACTGTCTTCAGAGCTGACTGAGAGCAACATTGTGGTGACAGGGTCGTATCCTAGTTTGTCGGAGCCGACCACTGAATTTATGGAACCTGCTATTCCTCCAAGATCAAGATCACCGACTATGTCCTCCAGGTCTTCCAGGAGCCTTTCAGATGAAGATGTGGAGGGGATAGTCCTGAGAATGTTGAAGTAGTCTGCTCTATCTAAATTGTTGTTGGCTCTGACCCAGTCAGTTCCGGAGCCTATGAAACCTGTGATACCCTCAATTGTTATTCCTCCTCTGAGCCAAGCTGGTTTGTCTGAGTCGGGGAGCTTAATGCCATTGGTGGAACCCTTGGCTCCAGCTCCACTTGCGGTTGCTTCAGAGCCAAGCTCTGCTGCGACACTTTTGGTGTCATCAGTTGTGTCCATGGGCCGAAGCTCTCCGGTCAGCGCCAACAGGGAACGTTGGAATCGGTCTTTGGTTCAGAATCTCCCTCTCGGCACTTCAGCTAGGGTGAGTTTGGACCCTGCGTCTGTCTTGGAGCTGATGGCTCTGGCGCCGATGGCATCCTCAGTCTCTGGAGCGGGAGAGGCCCTCCGAGCCAGAGAGATCGGCATTCGAGGTGATGAGTGTACTGTCCAAGTCACCAGTTACAACCAAAGGTACCAGCACTCTCCCCCCAAAGCACCCACTTCGGTCTCAGCCCCTACTCTCTCCGAAGACAGCAGAGACCCTCAGCCACAGGAGCCACTGGCTGGTGGCCCCCACTCTTCCTTGACCTCCCCAGAATACGCTTCTAAGGAGCCCCCCAGGAAGAAGACATGCAAGAGGAAGCATATAGACTCCCAGGATGAGTCTTTGACATCTGACACTGACCTCGAGGAGTCAGAAGGTTCCCCCAAGTCATCCTCTGATGATGTCTCTTTCGTGGACATCCTAGAGATCCTTAAGCAGGGGTGCGGCTGGCTACTGTTAACCCTTCTGATGAGGAGTCAGTGTACCTGAAGGCTTTCGGGTCTCAACCTTCTGCCTCTTGGGTGTCTCCACCTTTTGACGAACTGATGGATTTAGTTAGTCAAAACGTGTGGGATACTCCCGATGCCATGGAGCCAGCCCTTAGGAGACGCAACAAGTTTCTTTCTGCCCCTCCAGATAAAGAATTTTTGTCCAAAGGTGTTCCCGTAGATGCCAAAGTGGTGGCGGTGGCCCCTAAGGAGGGGCTTGCTGAGACTACTTCCCGAATAAGGAGTCTTGACAGATGGACAGGTTATGGGAAGCGTGTCTTCAGTTCAGCGGCTTTTACTCTTCGATCAATTGAACTATCTCACTCACTTCACACGATTGCAGAGGGATCTCCTTAAGGAGCTGGGAGATTCTATACAGGGTACATGTACTGAGGGAGTTCCTGGCAAGATTTCTGCTCAGTTGTCTACCCTAAATTCTATAGTTAACTCCTCCATGCAGCTTATTTCTTATGCGGCTGATGAACGAGTAGAGCAGCGGGTTCAGGAGTTGCCCTAAGGCATCACTCCTGGATACGCTTGTGTAATTTTGCGGAACTGTTCAAATCCACTTTTACCCAATGCCTCTTTTGATGGGTCCTCATTGTTTGGATCTAAGGTGAAGGACACACTCACTCGGTGTGAGCAAGAAGGAAAGACGCTCTTTGCCGTGGGAGTATATTTTACTGTTCCTTCTAGACCATATCCTAAAGGTCAAAGGGTGGTAAAATGTGGTTCAGGAAGTCCCACAGGGTCTTTCCGGACACGCAGGGTGAACCCTCCTTCAGAGGCAGAGGAGGAGGAGGAGGAAATGGGAGGCGTCGCCCTAGAGGCAGGGGCGGTCGGCAATGCCAACAAGGTCGTGATTCCTTTTGGGGGCGGCCTTATCAGCGTTCCTAATGTGGGGCCCGACCGCATTTCTTGGGGGCTGGTCGGGGGTCGCATTTCTTTGTATCCAGAAGCCTGGCTAAGTATAACCCAAGACAAGTGGGTACAAAGAGTTGTTACGAGAGGCTATATTGTACCCTTTTCCCTTCCACCGTTTGTTCCCAAAAAGATCCCAGATGTACCACCCAATCTCAGGGATCAGGCAACTGTGGAGATCAGCAAGTTGCTCTTAAAAAGAGTCATAAAAAGAGTCCTCCAACCCGTCCCAACAGACCAGATAGGATCTGGAACTTAACTCCAGGTTCTTTTTAGTCCCAAAACGAACAGGAGACTGGAGACCAATATTGAACCTCAGCAGATTAAACGAATCCGTGAGGAAGGACAAGTTTCGGATGGTAACACTGCAGTCGATACTCCCTTTGTTAGGAAAAGACTATTGGATGTGCTCAATAGATCTCCAGGATGCCTACTACTACATAAAAATGGACAAGGCATCCAGGAGTCATCTATGTTTCCGGCTGGGAGCCAGTCACTATCAGTTTTGTGCTCTGCCCTTTGGTCTCACCACAGCCCCCAGGGTGTTCACCAAATGCATGGTAGTAGTGACCGCTCACCTGAGACGTCAGGGATTCCAGGTGTTTCCGTACTTGGACGACTGGCTCCTGACCACCCCCACCAGGCATCTACTTCTCCAAAACAGGGACACCACTATTCAACTTCGTGCTCAGTTAGGGATCTCCATAAATTGGGAAAAATCTGCAATATTGCCCTCTCAATCTGTGATTTTTATATAAACAGAGGTAGACACAGTGAACATGAGAGCTCGTCGTCCCGCCGAAAGAGCACAAATTTTAATCTTTCAAATTCAACGCTTTCTCCCATTGCGGAAGGTAAAAGCAAAGTGGGTTCTTCAGCTCCTCAGCACTATGGCATCCACCATCCTATTAGTACCATTAGCCAGGTTGAACATGAGAGTTCTCCACTGGCTTCTGTTTTCCCAATGGCTCTTCCAATATCTGCCGCTGAATCACCCTATTCTGCTGACGGAGTCATGCAAGGAGGACCTCCTTTGGTGGATAGCACCCAGCCAGTTGACGACAGGTGCCCCCTTTGTTCCTGCCCAACCCGTTGCCATGGTGACCACGGATGCCTCCCAGATCGGGTGGGGGGGGCATTATCTCGGCAGGACTGTCCAAGGCACATGGCAAGAACACGAGGTTCACCTGCTTATCAATGTTCTCGAGATGAGGGCAGTTCTCCTGGCATTGCAAGCACTTCAAGACCTTCTTCCTCTAGGGACTATTGCGATACAAACAGACGACATGTAGGTAGTTTGGTATATCAATAAACAGGGTGGTATCAGATCTTACCCACTCTGTCGAGAGGCCATGCGAGTTTGGGAATGGGCGATTTCTTCCCAGTGCTTTCTGGTAGCAACGCATATCCCAGGGACGACCAACGTGATAGCCGACAAGCTCAGTCGGGCAATCCTACTGCCTCACGAGTGGTCTCTGAAACACGAAACAGCGGAACAGATTTTCCGCAAATGGGGACAACCTTGCTGCGACCTTTTTGCCAGTCCAGTCAATGCCAAATGCAGCAGCTATTTTTCCCTCATTCCCCTTCCGGGGGAGACACCCAGAGACGCTCTAGCTCACGATTGGCCCCTGGGTCTTCTCTATGCTTTTCCTCCATTTCCAAAGTGATTCAGAAAGCCAGACGTCTGGGATGCAAGTTAATCCTCATTGCTCCTTACTCGCATCATGTTTGGTTCCCCTTCCTTGAGCCTCTTCTCCTGGACGATCCTTGGATTCTGGACCCAGCTCCAGATCTTTTGACTCTCATGTCAGGGTCACTACATCCCTCGATCCACACCCTCAAATTGACAGCATGGCTGCTCCAGTTCCATCCCTAGTCAGGCTTCATGCTGTATCTGCCTCAGTGTCACATATCCTTATGTCCTCCCATAAACCTTCAACTAGGAGACTATATGGCAGTAAATAGAAATGTTTTTCTATTTGGGCACAGAATATGAATGTAGATCCCTACACTGCTTCTATCCCTGTAATTTTGGAATTTCTCTCCGAGCTTTTTCAGCAAGGATCTAGCACTGCCACTATCAGAGTTCAATTGACGGCTATTTCTCATTTCCATTTAGGATTTCCAGACACCAATTTAATGTCTCATAAGCTATGCAAGACCTTTTTGAAAGGAGCCACTCTATTGAGGCCACCTCTTCAAGAGCCTGTGGCTTCTTGGGATTTAAATTTTGTATTGTCCAAACTGACATCTTCCCTGTTTGACCCTTCTCACTCATCCTCATTGAAATTTTTGTCTTGGAAGAATCTGTTTTTGCTGCCTATCACATCTGCAAGAAGGGTATCGGAGTTACAAGCCTCATCTGTTAAGCCACCTTATTTGATCTTTCATAAAGACAGAGTCTCACTGCATACTAACCCCTCCTTTGTTCCCAAAGTTTGTTCTCACGCCACCTTAAAATCAATCCATAGAACTCCCAGTTTTTTTTCCCTAATCACTGTAATGCAGCTTGAATGTCTGTTTCATCAGCTAGATGTTCATAGACAGCTATGTTTTTATTTGCATCGGACCAAGGACTTAAGGAAATCAGATCAACTATTCATCTCCTTTTCTGAATCTAGATTGGGTTTACCAGTTTCTAAAGTGACACTATCTAATTGGAGTTCCAGTTGCATAGCCTTTGTCTACAATTCAGAGGGCAGACCTTTACCCTCCCGTATCACGGCTCATTCTACCACGTGTCTGTCTACCTCTGCAGCCTTTCAAGCCAGGGTCCCACTTGGTAATATTTGTGCAGCAGCTACGTGGGCTACCCCTCACACTTTTATTGCACATTACAAATTGGATTTAGCTTCTAGGGCTAGAGCATCCATTGGCTCCACAGTGCTCAGGAGTATTTTCCAATGAGCCACCCAAGAATAAGGCGCTAGGGACTCTGTCCCATACGTAAAAATGAAGGTGAGATTGGACTACACAACATAAAGAAGTTATGTACTCACCATAACGTTCCATGTTGGTAGTCCATCTCACCCTTCATTTTTACCAATCCGCCCTCCTGCCCCCATCCTGGAAGAATCTGGAGGTATTAATATTTTGGTTATCTTTTGTTGGAGACCCTGTAGTATTGGTTTGTCTTTATGGTTATTTCTTCTAGTGAGCAGCAAACAAGATCTGGGGTTTGTACTGTTGCACTATGGGATACTTGCTTAGCCATGAGCCATCCAGAAGTCTTCAAGCTTATAAATCAGCCGAGTCAGAGCCGAGGATCGTCTCCGAACCCATACTTAAAAATGAAGGGTGAGAGGGACTACCAACATGGAATGTTAGTACATAACTTCTTTTTTCACAAACATGGTTGATGTTTTGTAATTCACATGTATTTACTAATGTTATTGTTGCTGGTCTTCCTCTTTGTCCCAGTCTTCTAAACCTGTACTCTGGTTCAAGGTACTTGTGATTTGTTTAGTCAGCTACTGTGTTTTTTTTTTTTTTTTTTTGTCTCATCTGCATTTTCCTTTGCCGCATCAGAAGAGGTTTTACTGGCAAAGTCTCTCTCTCTGAGCTCAGTTTTTGTTGGAAAAACTTGTATTTCCTCTTTAGCCTGCTCTGCATCAAAATGTCTCTAAATCCCCCAGGAAAAATATTCTGAAGACAGTTGGATACAGCATCTTAGATCTCATACCTGCCTCTTGACATTCCCTGATTGCTGGGATAGCTTTATTCACTGTCCACCAGGCAGAAGTGAAGCAATCATTTTCCACAATACTGTTTCCAGTTTTTAAAACATTGCCCTTCTGCCACAGTTTTGTCAGGATAATCTCTTTCTGCACATATAATTTTATCTTTACTAATTTAGGTCTTGTCTGCTTTCTCATGGCCGGGTTTGGAGCATACACATAATGTAAACTTTCATTTAACAAATCCTGTTGTGGAATACCAGTCCAGTTACTTATTTGTTCTTCTTCTTTCGGCTTTTTCCCAGTTAGGGGTCGCCACAACAGATCACCTGTCTGCTCATGGTAAAATTAATACAGTCTGTTCCTTCTAGTTTGTCTGTTACAGCAGAAAATCTCAGGGTTTATCTGCTTGCTCTGTTATCTAACTCCATTTTTTTTAAACTGCTTTTCATGAGCAGTCTCATACTCAACCAGCTTTTTTTTTTATTTCAGGTACTACTTGGGCAGGACAAAAACTCCAAGTGGAGCAGAGTAACTGTTGATGACTTTCACACAGGGGTAAGAGGATAAACCTGTCTCCTAGCAAGCCATATCCAAATGGTATAGACAGTTGTATAAGTTTTTGGTTACCTGTTCTGGGTATGTCAAAGGCCAATCCCAGTTATCACTGCCTTCCTCAGAGTTTCTACATAGCCCATCCTTGAAGCTGCCACCTGGAACTCTACACACCTTTTACAAAACCCTGCCATTTAGGCATTGCCACAAGAGCTAGAGCAGAGTTTACTACAGCCATCTTGCAAAACCTTATTTCCTAAGGACTAACTGTTTTTCCTACCACACGTCCACTAGTATTGGGAGTCCTCCAAAGATGTTGCAGTACAAGCTCCAACCCTGCAACCCCTCTCTCTACATGACCATTCCTCCCCCCTTGCTGGGAGCAAGGGAGAGAAGACTGCTGCAGATACATTTTTCATCACCACCTCTCCTCCTTACTTATGTATTACTACCCCTGTTAACTCCAACATTTGGGGTTGGTCATGTTCTCTGGCATCAGATTGCTTGCACACAGCTTAGAAAGACCTAAAGATGGGGCTGAAGGATGACCTTATACCCTGCCGTCCTGACTGTGCTTGGACATCTATCGGCTAGGGATGATGTAAAGTTTCTGGAAATCTGTCTGGTCATGTGCTTTCTGCATGGCTGGAAGACCCAAGAATCAGCACTGCATCGTCGATGTACTGGGACATCTACAATTATGTTAAATGTGACACAACTGTACTGCCCCCCCCCCCCAACAGCTTACACCCTGATGGATTTGGTAGTGCTTCCCTACCAGCCAGGACCTAATGAGCTGTAGTGTGGTCAGAAGTCTTGTTAGCCAACAGTTTGGGTGCAGAATTAACCCCCCCCCCATATTTTTCTGCATGGGGTTGGGGTGTCGCATCAACTGTTGCCACCTCTTTAGATTTAGTGTCACTCCCCTACCTTCTTTGACAATCCATGTCTGACTGTTGCAGGTCTTCTCTCACACAGTTCATTTATCACTTTTTGGATGTCCTTGTTTTTTCTCTGTCTCTCTCTCTCCCAAATCTTCATCATATATTCTTTTGCTTTCCTTCTTATATGCCCTAATCACTGTAATCAGCTCTGTTTGATCTTCTCTGAACTGGAACTATTTTTGCTTCTGCTCTGATGTCATTACTGCTTCTCTACTAGTGTGCATCCTACACTTGTATCAAGCACTTTATCTCCATTACTTGCTGTCCTCCTCAACTACTTTGCCTTTACTGCCTATGTTTGTGTACCATACAGTAGTGCTGGTCACACCACCGTTTTGGACACCTTAGTTTTCAACTTCTTTGGCTTTCTGTCTCACAGTGACGCTGTACCAATTCTCTGCAGTTCCTCTGATTCTAGCTGTGACCTTCTCATTCAGACTTTTCTACTCAACCAGCTCTCCTAGATACTTGAAGCTGTTAACATGTTCTATTTTCCCTTCTCTCAGTTTTTAGCTTCTAAAGATTTCCTTCCATTTGGTGCCATGAAGGCTGTCTTCTCTGTGCTCTTTTTCACCTCTTGTGCTTTCAGTTGGTCATTGAACCATTGCAAGACTGCCTAAATCAACTTTGAGACCTTGTCATTTACTTTCTCCATGTATTGGAATGCCCATTTGGATTGTTTCCATATCTCTAGCTTCTTTCTCCACTGCTCTGTCTTTTACTGCTTTATTCATTTAAATTTTACAACACTCAAAGGCAGACCACATAACGCTGCTAACACTTAATTATGTTACTGAATTGGTGTTATTCAGGACAATAAATGACTTTAATTGAACAAGAAAGGCAAAAAGTTGATGTTATGTAGTCCAATCTTGCCTACATTCTTACCTGTGGGTTCGGAGCCGAATGTCGGCTCCGATTCGGCCAAACTTTTTTAGCTCAAAGTCTTTCTATTGGCTGGGCTAAGATGGTATCCCATGCTGCACTACTGTCTATCCCAGATCTCGTTTGCCACTCATGTAGCTCGGACGTGGTCTTGCTCTTGGCTATGGCCAAGTACCCTTTTTCTTCTTTATCAGAGAAATTTTTTGCAAAAAAGCTATTTTAATAGCCATTGTGTGTTCTTGATCGTTTTTTCTGTGGTATCCCACTAGCTGTTTCCAACGGGCTAGGCCTGTTTTCAGTTAGCGGACCTAGACTGTCCCCTTGCTTTCCTTGTGTCATAAAAGTTTACCGGGACTAAAAACCGTTTAAATTAGAAGTATTAGTCCTTCCCCTCTTGTGCTTGTGTCTAAGGATCGTTCAACTTAGAGATCTTGTGGTATTCTGTTTGTTGTAGGGTTTTCCCGCCTTGTGACTGTTTGACCGTTGGTCCTTTTATTCAGTGGTTAATTATTGTTGGTGCTTAATTGTTGTTGGTTAACTATGTCCAAAGATACTAAGGAGCACAAGCCCTCAGGCTTCAAGAAATGCTCTAGGTGCAGTTATAAAATGTCCATTACCGATGGACACTCTGTGTGTATTGTCTGGGAGCGATTCATCTCCAGGAGTTGTGCAGCTTCTGTCATGCCTTTAGTCCGCGAGTTCTTCAGGAAAGGAAGAATAAATTTATTTTGAAGGGACGTCTGAAACCCTCCTTCGAGGAGGGTCTGGAGAGTGCTTCCAGCTCTAAGGCAAAATCCTCTAAATCAAAAAAGAGATCTCCGGCTCCATCAGTCGCCTCGAAGCCACCGGAGAAAATAGCAAAGTCTGCTTCCACATGCTCTGCTCCATTGTCCTCTGGGCCGCAGGAAGTGTCAGTTGTTATGGAAACTGCTTCGGCTCCAATCTTCTTGGAACCTGTTCGGAGCTTATTGCCTAGCATTAGGCCAGTACCCCCTCCTCGCAGGTCCCCTTCTGAGAGGAGGTCTCGATCTCCTTCTCTATCCTCCAAATCTTCCAAGACTTTATCTGATGTGGACGTCGATAGAGTGATGCAGAGACTCCTTCAGTCACTGGTTCTGGCAAAATTGTTCTCGGCTCCGACCCAGTCGGTTCCAGAGCTGGTCCCTCAACCTGCTTCGATACTTCCTCCTCCGAGCACATCTCCGCTTTCGGAGCTGAAGTGCTCTGCTCCGTGTGATGTCCCTAGGTAGGTTCCGACAGTCCCTCCTGGCTTATTGGTGCCAACGTCAGCTGGGTTCAGGACTCAGGATTCTTAGGTCGGACCTGAGGGAGAGGCTTCGGGACACCTCTCAGCTCCTTGTCTCCCTCTCGGTGCGGGGAGGTTTGACTCCTGTCGTGGCTTCGGAGGCTGGTCATTCTTCGGACTCTGGAAGACCAGCCTTTGAGGCCATGTGGAGCACACTGGCCGGGTTGTCAGCGGCATCATGCGAGTCGGTCATTCTGTCCCCTACTACACTGGTGCAGGTCTCTGATCGCCATCTATCTCTAGACAGCGGAGCTCCAAGGCCTCAGGGTACCCCCTGAGTGGTCCCCACATTTCTGAGGGCCCCTCAGTTTTTGCCTGAGGAGCCACCCAGAAAGAAGACGTGCAAGAGGAAGCACATAGATTCCCAGGGTAAGTCTCTCACATCAGACACCGACCTCGAGGAATCGGAGGGGTCCCCTAAGTCATCCTCTGAGGATGTTTCTTTCTCTGACATCCTAGAGATTTTGAAACAAAGAGGTGACTGGCCATCCAAAGCCCCCTCCGAGGAGGAGTCTGTCTTCCTGAAGGCCTTTGATGCTCAGCCCTCCATCCTTCGAGCTTCTGGATTTGGTTTGTAGAAGGGTGTGGGGAAAGTCCTGACTCTGTGGAATCAGTCCCCAGGAGACCCAATAAATTTTTGTCTGCTCCTCCTGATAAGGAATTTCTGTCCAAGGAAGTCCCCGTGGATGCCATGGTGGTGGCAGCTGCCATTCAGAAGGAATTAACAGAGTCTTCTTCCACCGTCCATCCCCCTAACAAGGAGTCTAGGACCATGGACCGGTATGGGAAGCGTACTTTTTCTTCAGCGACCTTTACCTTACGGTCACTGAATTATTTATCACACTTTACACGACTCCAGAGAGATCTCCTCAAGGAGCTTGAAGATACTCTCATGGGTAACGCAACGCTCAGAGGTCTACCCTCAATTCCATTGCAAACTCCTCCATGAGGCTAATCTCCTATGCAGCTGAAGGAGCGAGTAGGGCAGCAAGTTCAGGAGTTGCTCTTAGGAGGCAGGCCTGGATACGCCTTTGTCATTTCCTGGAGGCCTTCAAGTCTTCATTCACCGACACCCCTTTTGATGGTTCCTCTTTGTTCAGAACCAAGGTGAAAGACACTCTTACCAGGTGCGAGCAGAAGGGAAAAACTCTGTCTGCTGTAGGAGTCCATTTTTCCCTTCCCTCTAGGCCTTATCCCAAGGTCCAGAGGGGTGGCAAAATATGGTTCAAGAAATCAGAGTTTTTTTCCCGTTGCACAAGGTGAACCCCGCTCCAGAGGCAGGGGGAGGGGGTGGTTATTCAGGGAGACATCGCCCTAGGGGCAGAGGAGGCCCCCTCAATTGGGAGACTGTGATTCCTTTCGTGGTTCTCCCTACCACCGCTCCTGATGGGAGGGCCCGACTGTGCGTTTCCGGAGCCAGTCGGGAGTCGAATCTCATTATACCCGGAGGCCTGGCAAGACCACACCTAGGACCAGAATTTCCGGAGGATAAGTCATCCCCTTCTCGTCAAATCCCCCTCCAATCAAGAAAATCACGGATGTTCCACTCAGTCAAAGGGATTACGCAGATTCAGAAGTTTCAAAGCTGCTAGAAAAAGGAGCCATCCAACATGTCCCCGCAGACCAGATTGGATTAGGGACTTGCTCCAGATACTTTTTGGTGCCGAAAAGGACAGGGGACCCAAGACCCATATTGGATCTCAGTCAATTGAACACCCATGTGCAAAGGTCCAGGTTCCGAATGGTCACATTGCAGTCTATTCTCCCATTGTTGGGGAAAGTGTGGATGAGCTCCATCGACCTCAAGGATGCTTACTACCACATAAAGATGGACAGTGCATCCAGAAGTCACCTACGCTTCCGGTTGGGAGCCAGCCATTTTCGGTTTCGAGCTCTGCCCTTTGGTCTCACAACAGCCCCCAGGGTGTTTACCAAATGCATGGCAGTGGTGACTGCTCACTTGAGATGTCAGGGATTCCAAGTGTTCCGGTATCTGGATGACTGGCTCCTTACTGCCACCACCAGGCATCTACTACTTCAGACCAGGGATGCTACTATCAACCTATGTCAACAGTTGAGCATCACATTGAACTGGGAAAAATCTGCCTTGTTGCCCTCAGTGTGTCACTTTTATAGGTGCTGAGCTAGACACCGTCCTCATGCGGGTGTTTCTACCACAGGAAAGAATCAGAGTCCTATAACAACAAGTTCACGCCTTGCTTCCTCTGAGAAGAGCGAAGGCAAGATGGGTCCTCCAACTGTTGGGGACAATGGCTGCTACGATTATGTTAGTCCCTCTGGCAAGGTTACATATGAGACTCCTTCAGTGGCTACTCTTTGCCCAGTGGTCTCTTCAAGGTCTTCCACTTTCTCATCCTATTCTACTCAGACAGGTGCAAACAAGATCTTAGTTGGTGGTTTTGCACCGACAACCGAATGCGGGAAACCCTTCGTTCCTGTGCCCCCGGTTGCCACGGTGACCACAGATGCCTTCCAGATGGGGTGGGGGGCATTATCTAGGCAGGACAGTCCAGGGCACATGGCAAAAGCACGAGATGCATCTGCATATCAGTGTCCTGGAGATGAGAGCTGTTCTACTAGTGTTGCAAGCACTTCAGAGTTTTCTTCCTCTCGGGATTATTGCAATCCACTCAGACAATATATCAGTGATGTGGTATCTGAACAAGCAGGGAGGAACCAAGTCTTATCCCCTTTGCAGAGAGGCCATGCGTGTCGGGCAGTGTCTTCCCAACATTTTTTGGTGGTAACGCACATTCCGGGGAAGACCAATGTGATCGCAGACAGGCTAAGCAGAGCTATTCTGATGCCTTACGAGTGGTCCCTGAACAGTCAAGTTGTGGAACAGATCTTCCTCGGGTGGGATCAGCCTTGCTGCGACCTTTTTGCCAGCCCCCTCAATGCCAAATGCAGCAGCTGCTTCACGTTGATCCCCCCTCAGGGGGAATCACCCAGGGACGCTCTATTCCATGATTGGCCCTCCGTTACTATATGCCTTCTCTCCTGTCCCCTTGCTGTCAAAGGTTATTCAGAAAGTGCAGTCCTTGGGAAGCAAAATTATTCTGATTGTCCCACACTGGCCTCGTCAAATTTGGTTCCCCTTTCTCCATCCCTATCTCATGGATGCTCCTTGGATTCTGGACCCACAACCAGACTTGCTGACACACATGTCAGGGCAGCTCCATCCCTCTCTTCGAACCCTCCGGTTGACAGCCTGGCTTACTCCACTTCTGTCATTATTTAGGCTTCATCATTTTTCGCCGGAGGTGTTTCATATTTTATCTTCCTCTCATAAGCCCTCGACCAGGAAGATTTATTACAGCAAATGGAAGAGGTTTTCAATCTGGGCGCATGCCAAAAAGATTGACCCTTACACAGCTCCAATTTCGGCTATATTGGAGTTCTTGTCTATGCTGTTTAACCAGGGTTCAGCGGCCGCAACCATTAAAGTCCAATTGGTGGCGATTTCTACCTTTCATGTCGCAGACGAGCCTAGCCTGATGGCACATAGACTCTGTAAGGCTTTCCTGAAGGGCACTTTGTTACTTCGTCCTCCGGTATCGGAACCTGTTATGCCTTGGGACTTAAACTTTGTTCTACAGGGTCTTACTTCACCCCCCCTTGAGCCTGCAGCCACTTGCGATTTAAAATTCTTAACTTGGAAGACTGTCTTTTTAGTAGCTATCAAGTCAGCCAGACACGTTTCGGAGCTTCAAGCTTTATCAATCAAACCTCCTTATTTGATTTTTCATAAGGACAGGGTTTCTCTCAGACCGAACCCCTCTTTTCTTCCCAAAGTGGCATCAGTCAGTAACCTTAACCAATCTATTGAATTGCCAGTGTTTTTTCCCCAGTTCTCAAACAAGGCAGAATTCAAATGTTATCAATTGGATGTACACAGACAATTACGTTTTTTATTTGCACAGAACGAAAGACCTCAGAAAATCTGACCAGTTGTTTGTTTTGTTTTTGGAAAACAGAATTGGGTCCCCTGTTTTCAAAGTCGCGTTGTCCAGGTGGATTTCCAGTTGTATTTCTTTAATTTATTCCTCAGGGGGTAAAGATTTACCGTTCCGGTTGAAGGCTCACTCTACTCGGTCTGTATCTACATCTACAGCTTTTCAGGCCAGATTGTCTATGGATGATATTTGTGCTGCGGCTACTTGGGCATCTCCTCAAACCTTTGTTACTCATTACAAGTTAGATGTGGTATTTAGGGGCAGGTCTTCCTTTGGTTCCACAGTGCTCAGGAGTATTTTCCACTGAGCCTCCCAGGATTTAGGTGCTGGGGACGCTGTCCTACGGGTAAGAATGTAGGCGAGATTGGACTACACAACATCAAGAAGTTATGTACTCACCATAACGTTCGATGTATGTAGTCCATCTCACCTCACATTCTTAATTACCCCCCCTCCTTCCCCTGTCCTGGATGATCTGGAGTTTAGGTCTGGTTTCAGAGCTCCCTTCATTCTTGGTTTGTTCTTCCTTTCCTTAGGTGGTGTTATGCATGGAGAATGAGTGCTGGTGCTTGCAGCAAACTAGATCTGGGAATAGAGAGCAGTGCAGCATGGGATACCATCTTAGCCCAGCCAATAGAAAGACTTCGAGCTAAAAAAGTTTGGCCGATTCAGAGCTGACATTCAGCTCCGAACCCACGGGTAAGAATGTGAGGCGAGATGGACTACATACATCAAACGTTATGGTGAGTACATAACTTCTTGTTTTTCTTGCTCAGTTGAAGATTCTCATTTATTTTTTTCTTTTTACTGTGAGCTCTGTGTAGTTTAGCTTGCTAGCAGTCAGGAATGCAGCACCTCATTTAATTGACTGCTAGCAGGCATTGACAAGTTAAGACCAAAGACTTGCTGAGTAGCTCACAAACATTTTTGTCCACCCCACCCCTGTTTTCTTCATGGGCAGAAAGGAGAGGAGAGAACCTCTCACAACTTGAGTGTGCACCAGCAACTTAGATTTTCTGTGGCACAGGTTACGTGAGCTTATACAGAGTAACATTTTATCTTGTGTGGTCAGAGTAATATTTTATCTTGTGTGGCCAGAGTAACGTTTCATCTTGTGTGGCCAGAGTAACGATGTTCATTGTGTTTCACTGTTGCAGTCATTACAATTTGGTTATCCTGCTGGCAGGCTTCCCGCAGTCTGCCCGAGTTCCAAAGTCTAGGTCTGGCATCGGTTGCTGTCGCCTCCTCCCTGACGTCAGTGTGCCAGAGGTATAAAAGATGCAGCCGACGCCATTTTCTTCAGTCTTTCTTGCTGCGCGGTGCCCGAAGCAAAAGCAGTTCGCAAGTGCCGGTCGGCCGACTCCTGAGATTTTTGAAATTCGAATTTCAAATCCAAAGTCTTCATTAAAGCTAAGTACTCCGTTGCGGAAACTTTTTTCTTGCTCCAGACCGATGTCAGAAAAAGTTAATAATTGTATTTGTTGTGGGAAGCAAATACCTCATAAGGATTTTCATTCTTACTGTATTCCTTGCCTAGGCCTGACCACAATGTTGCTAGTTGTCAGTTTTGTGCTAGATTTAACCAGCGCACTATTAAGCATCGGTATGATTTTGCATTTCATTACTTTGGCAGAAGATTCAATTATATAATGCCGTCGGAACAGCCGAGTACCAGAGTTTATAAAAAGCGCAAAGAAAAAGAAAAGGACAGGCATCCGAGGTCCAAAACCGACGAGAAGGCTTCTGTTAGACCTGTCACCAGTTCGCTGGTTCTAAGTGAGGCGCTTTCGCAGACCCTGATGCCCGCTACCTCAGAGCCACAGGCCGCTTCCGACTCACACGTGGAGCTGACTAGGCTGCTGGAAACTCAAGGTATTGGACACTATTCCATCAGATGGGTCCGGAGCCGCTGAGCAGGCATCGGCTTCTGAGGGTGTTTTCAGACCTACACAGTTATATGTTAAACCAACTTCAGCTTCAAAGGCAAAGACTAAAGCAGCTTTAAAGACAAAGAAACAAGTACAGCATTCTCCTGGACAGGCCTTCATACCTAAAAAACAGATGCTTAAAATGGCTGAAGACCTAATTACTTTGATTAGGGGTTCCCATACCCCTCCTGATAAGAGGTCCCCATACCCCTCCTGATAAGAGGCCTAGGCAAGAGATAGAATATGAATCTTCAGATCAGGTTTCCATTTCCTCTGATTCCTCTTCTGAACAGGAATATTCCCTTCCTCCCTATGAGGATTCTGATGCGGAAGAATCCATCCCTTCAGCCTCTCCTCCTGAGGATTATTCTTTTGGGGAGACCCTGCATACTATGAGGGAGCATTTCCACTGGGAGAGCCAAGGTTACTCAGGATCCAAGAAAAGGCTCAGAGACTTTTATTACCTCAGCACAGGCCCCTTGCTATTCCTCCTGTTTCAGACATTGTAGATAATGTATTTTCAGAGTCCGGTCTGTCTCCTGACTCTTTACCCCAGCTCCTGATAAAGCCAGATAGATACTACAGGGTTCCTGATTCACATACATTTCTTTACAAAAGCCCTGCTGTTGACCCAGAAACTATTTCTCAGGGTCTCAAGGGGGTCAAGGCTTCCACTGCAAAAAACCCTATTCCCTCTGATAGGGATTCAAGGGCCCTGGACAGATGGGGGGAAAAGATTTATACTTCTGCTACCTTAGCTGTAAGAGCTTTAAATTGTCAGTTTCATATGCTTAAATATCAGCAATATCTTATGTCACTGCTTAAACAGAAAATGTTGGCAAATTCAGAATGTGCAGAAAACAAAGAAATGCAGGATTTATTGCATGCAGCTGAACAAGTGGGAAAGCATACTTTGCAATGCCGTTTTGATTCTCTCGAGGCGTCCTGCAGGGCCGAAATTACAGGTTCTGTCATTAGGAGGCATGCTTGGTTAAAAGAACAGAATCTGCCCGATCATGTTAAAGCAAAACTATTAGATGCTCCCTTACAACATGATACCTTGTTTGTTGTTAAAGCAGAAGAAGTGTTGAAGAAAATGGAGGACAAAGCTAAATCTATGCAAACAGTGAAGGATTTCTTACAGGTACAGCCTCCCAGATTTAGTAGGAAGTGGCCTACAAAAGAATTGGTCCTTTCCAGTGTCAGACAGGCCACAAAGAGGCGGATACAGACACCCCAGAGGCAGATCACAGCCCCAAGGCTCATACAGGCCAAAACAATGGGGTGCTTCTACCTCCAAAAGTGGAGAGGAAAAATCACAACCATACAGGAAACAGTCTCAATGACTTCCCCCTGCCAGCACCAAGCACTTATCTTCTGGCAGCTCCTTTGGGGGGACAACTAGCACTTTTTTCACAAAATTGGCACATGATCACCCAGGACAAATGGGTCTTAAATATCATATCTCAAGGCTACAGGTTCCACCTTCACACCCTGCCAAGGCCAAACGGTATGCCAGACCTGCCACGCAATTAATGGGCAGAGGCACAAAAACAAGTTTCATCTCTCATGGAGATGAGAGCCATTCAGCAAGTACCACAGCAAGAGCAGGGACAAGGATATTACTCAAGGCTATTCTTGGTACCCAGAAAAGACAAAGCGTGGAGACCAATACTGGACATGTCTATCCTAAACACATACCAGGATATTCCAAAATAAAAATGTTAACTCTGCAGCAGCTTCTGCCCATGCTGGGCAAGAAAGCTTGGCTTATGACTTTAGACCTAAAAGAGGCATACCTGCATGTTCCAGTCACAGTCATGCAGAAGATACCTCAGATTTATAGCTAGCTCGATGCACTACCAATTCTCTGCACTTCCCTTTGGCTTATCTACTGCGTCCAGGGTCTTCACAAAATGCCTGGCACCAGTAATTGCATTTTGCAGACAACGAGGAATACACATATATCCTTACTTTGGACGATTGCCTTATTCAAGCAGAGAACAAGGACATCCTACTACAGCATGTGGCGTTTGTAAAAGATTACTAACAGGTCTAGGGTACACAGTAAACGAAAGGAAATCAAAACTCGTAGCCTCTCAAGAGATAATATTCCTGGGTGCAAGCTTAAATACAACTGCCCAGATGGCTTATCTCACACCAGACAAACACAGACAACTGACTACTTATTTCAAAATGTTGGCAACAAAGACCCAGTTATCTACAAGAAAAATTCTGCAGGCTTTGGGCTTCATGACATCCTGCATGCTACTAATTCCATATGCAAGACTGCATATGAGGAAACTTCAATGGTATCTAAAAAGTGTTTGGACTCAACATTGCCACAGCCTGGAAACAATAATTACCCTCATTCCCTGCCTGCAGCAGAAGTTTCAATGGTAGCAAAAGCCTGTCACCTCAACACGGGACAGCCATTCACCTTACCCACAGCCAGGCAGACATTGACAACAGATGCATCAGATTATGCCTGGGGGGCCCATATGGCAGGAAGATGTATTCAGGGCACATGGTCCACAAGTCAAATGCATCTACGTATCAATCAAAAAGAGATGCTAGCTGTTCAAAATGCCCTGACAGCCTTCAAGGATATACTTCGTCCAGGACAACTACTGATAAAGACGGACAATACTACAGTCATGTGGTACATAAACAAGTAGGGGGGGCACGCATTCCTACCCCCTCTGCAGACTAGCCATGAACATGTGGGACACAGTACTGACTTACCAAGTACATCTGAAAGCACAGTTCCTGCCAGGAAGGATAAATACTCTGGCAGATGAACTAAGCAGAAACCTAATGGATCCTCACGAGTGGAAATTGGATCCACAAGTCTTCAGCATGATAACAAGGAACTGGGGGTGCCCGGACATAGACCTATTTGCCTCCCCTCACAACTGCCAACTACAGTGATTCTACACAAGGACTTATCACAAGCAAGCATGGAAAGTGGATGCTCTATCTTTCAGCTGGAAAAACCTAACCGTATATGCCTTTCCTCCTCTGCCTCTCCTCCCCAAGGTACTCCTCAAGGCCAGACAAGAGAAGCCAAAAATGATACTGATTGCCCCAGACTGGCCCCACCAGCACTGGTACCCAATCCTAAAGAGCTTGTCTCAATGCCCAGCTTGGACATTACCTCAAATTCCTCACTTATTGACCCAACAAGACAGTATGATACTGCACAGCCAACTCAGGACCTTAAACCTTGCAGCATGGCGAATAATGTAGCCATTCAAGACACACCTCTCTCTAAAGCAGTGATGGATGTTATTTTGGAGGCCCGGAGGCCTAGCACCAGGAAAATCTTATTCAGAAAAATGGAAGAGATTCTGTGCTTGGAACCAGGCATGAGGTATTGACACGACTGTTCCAAATATTCCCCAGATTTTGCAATACTTAACTGAGATGCTGGATAAAGGCCTTTCCTTTTCATCAATTAAAATTCATGCCTCTGCCATTTCAGCTCATTACAATACAGAAGCACCTATTTTTTCTCATCCATTACTAAGGCAGTACCTCAGAGGTGCCAAAAACATAAGACCCCCAAGGAGAGCACCAATACCTGCATGAGACCTCAACTGTGTCTTGGAAAAACTCACACTGCCTCCGTTTGAGCCAGCCTGTGCAGCTAATATAAAATTTCCTGTCCTGGAAAACAGCTCTGCTCCTAGCAGTTACCTCCGCTAGACGAGTCTCAGAGTTTCAGGTACTCATGGATGTGGAACCTTGTATCATTTTCCATCCTGACAGGGTTTCTCTATGGACAAACCCAACATTTATGCCTAAGTTAGTGTCCAGTGTGGCCCTTAACCAAACAATTCATTTGCCTACTTTTTATCCAAACCCACAGAATAAGGGTGAGAGACGTCTGCATTCTTTGGACATTCACAGGCAGCTACGCTTCTACTTGGACAGAACCAAAGTTTTCAGAAAGATGGAACAACTTCTAGTGACATATGCTGCAGGATCACAAGGAAAGCCTATCTCAAAACAGACTATTTCAAAGTGGATAGGTCACTGCATTCGTTTCTGTTCACAGCATGGCAAATCAGTGCCTAAGGGCATTAGGCCACATTCAACCAGAGCAGCAGCCACTTCAGCAGCCTTCCTCAGAGGAGTACCAACCAAAGACATCTTAGAGGCTGCAACTTGGAGCTCAGTGCATACTTTTACAAAGCGCTACCACTTACCTCTCTACTCTAAGTCCAGGACAGGCTTTGCCACTGCAGTTCTGCAGGGCCTGATAGCCTCTCCTAATCCTATTTAGCACCAGCCTCCCAACCATAGCTTTGGGATTCAACCCAATTGTAATGACTGCAGCAGTGAAACGCGATGAACATAGTACAGTTGTGTACCTACCATAAATGTAGATGTTCAAGTGTATTCACTGTTGCAGTCCAGGTTACCCTCCCGCCATCCCCCTTTTTACCTTGCTGGGACTTATCTGTACTTCTCTATTCTATACAACCTATAAGGTGTATTTGCTTGTAGATGAAGGAAAAGTTGATTTTTTATATGCATGCTTATTGGCATAACTGAGCCTACCATTTTAGGGGCACTTGACATCTGGGGCAAGAAAAACTGAAGAAAATGGCATCGGCTGCATCTTTTATACCTCTGGCGCACTGACGTCAGGGAGGAGGCGACGGCAACCAATGCCGGACCTAGACTTTGGGACTCTGGCTGACTGTGGGTAGCCTGTCAGCAGGATAACCCAATTGCAATGACTGCAACAGTGAATACACTTTAACATCTACATTTATGGTAGGTACACAACTGTATTTTTTATCTTGTGTGGTCTGGGGAAGGAGGACTATAAGTTAAAATATTTACAAGTGGTTTGCCATCTGCATTATATTTTATGATTAGGTAGCTTACTGCCCATTGGAAAATGCTATATTCAAATATCTCTACACTCGGTATCAATGCATTCAATACTACTTTAAAAAATGTCTCTGATGCAGACTTCTGTACTGTGATCACCTGGTAGCAAGTTTTATTGATTGTAGGATTTGGGCCTTCTTTGATACTTCAGTATTTATGGAGTTGGCCTTTTGATTCTTCTGGTTTATGACTTTCTTCCCTTCTGCCCTGATTAATTTACTGGTTAGGTTACAACCCAGTCATGGACTCTGTAAGGAATGGTCCCCTTTCAGCTGCTTCTGTTGGAAATCCCCATTAAGTCAAGCTTGTATACAGTGTATATTACTTAATTGTGATGTGAAGATTTCACAGATTTTTTTTTTTTATTTGAAGGACATATGCCTGCTTAGTTATTGGGCTATAACTGGAAGACCTTGGAAGTGTGTGTTCACCTAGTGTGGTGCATGACTCTGGGGTGACCTTGAGTAGGGCATGTATGCGGACCAAGAGTGTAAGCATCATTTAAGAAAGTGCTTTTCTGGAATGAAGAGTTAAGTGGTTGTATGCCTACCAGGGAGGATTTTGTAGTAGATATTTTGATGCTGCTTTATTGTAGGAGTTAGCATCATGCTACTAGTGAGATGAATCCAGTAGCGTACATTGAATACCTTTCCTTGAGTTTTCAGGCATTAGCATAATTTGTCTGGCCATTTATATTGCTTCCCAACCAAGAACAGTTTTCTTGGACTTTTTCCTCTGGGAAGGTGGTGGTGTGGTCAGCAGATGAAATAAGTACATGTTTTGGAAGACTACAGTGCATTGCAGACCATCCATGTAATGCATGTCTGGATGTTCGTGTTTCACTGTTACAGTCATTACACTTGGGTTATCCTGCTGGCAGGCTAGCCGCAGTCGGCCTGGATTCCAAAGTCCTGGTCCGGCGTCGGTTGCCGTCGTCTCTTCCCTGACGTCAGTGCGTCAGGGGTATTTAAGATGCAGCCGACGCCATTTTCTTCAGTCTTTCTTGCCGCGCGGTGCCCGAAGCAAAAGCAGTTCGCAAGTGCCAGTCGGCCGACTCCTGAGATTTTTGAAATTGAATTTCAGAACTGAAGTCTTCAATAAAGCTAAGTACCCCATTGGGGAAACTTTTTTCTTGCTCCAGACCGATGTCAGTAAAAGTTAACAATTGTATTTCTTGTGGGAAGCAAATACCTCATAAGGATTTTCACTCTTACTGTATTCCTTGCCTAGGCCCTGACCACGATGTTGCTAGATGTCGGTTTTGTGCCAGATTCAACCAACGCACTATTAAGCGTCGGTTTGATTTTGCTTTACATTACTTTGGCCGAAGGTTTAATTACATAATGCCATCGGAACAACCGACCGGAATTCATAAAAAACGCAAAGACAAAGAAAAGGACAGGCATCCGAGGTCTAAAACCGACGACGAAGCCTCTTCTAGGCCAGTCGCCGGTTCTCAGTGAGGCGCTTTCGCAGCCCCTGACACCCGCTACCTCAGAGCCACAGGCAGCCTCTGACTCCCACGTGGAGACAACTAGGCCTCTGGAAACTCAAGGTATTGGGCCTACGGGAACTATTCCCTCAGATGGGTCCGGAGCCTCTGAGCAGGCATCGGCTTCTGAGGGTGTTTTCAGACCTACACAGCTTACTATCAAGTCCATTTCAGCAGCCAAGGCAAAGTCTAAAACACCACTAAAGACAAAGAAACAAGTACAGCATTCTCCTGGACAGTCATCCATGCCAAAGAAACAGATGCTTAAAATGTCCAAGGACCTAATTACTTTGATCAGGGGATCCCATCCCCCTCCTGATAAAAGCCTAGGCAAGACACTGACTATGACTCCTCTGACCAGGTCTCTATTTCCTCTGATTCCTCTTCAGAACAGGGATATTCTCTTACTCCCTATGAGGACTCTGATGCTGAAGAATCTATCCCTTCAGCCTCTCCTCCTGAGGATTACTCTTTTGGGGAAACCTTGCACACCATGAGGGAGCATTTCCATTGGGAGAGCCAGGATTATTCAGAATCCAAGAAAAGGCTCAGAGACTTTCTTTTACTGCCTCAGCACAGACCCCTTGCTATCCCCCCTGTACTAGATATTGTTGATGTTTTTTCTGAATCCAGTTTGTCTCCTGATTCTTTACCCCCTGCACCAGTCAAGCCAGATAGGTACTTACAGGGTCCCAGACTCTCATAAATTTCTTTATAAAAACCCTGCTGCTGACCCAGAAACAATTTCTCAGGGTCCCAAAGGGGACAAGGCTTCCACTGCAAAAAAACCCTGTTCCCTCTGATAGGCATTCTAGAGCATTGGATAGATGGGGAAAAAAAGTTTACACTTATGCTACTTTAGCTGTAAGGGCTTTAAACTGCCAGTTTCACATGCTTAAATATCAACAATACCTAATGTCTTTGTTAAAACAGAAAATGCTTACAAGCTCAGAATGTCCTGACAATAAGGAAATGCAGGATTTATTGCATACAGCTGAACAAGTGGGAAAGCATACTCTGCAATGTGGTTTTGATTCATTAGAGGCTTCTTGCAGAGCCGCAGTTACAGGTTCTGTCATTCGAAGGCATGCTTGGCTAAAAGAGCAAAGTTTACCTGATCATGTTAAAGCAAAATTATTGGATGCCCCATTACAGCATGTTACTTTGTTTGGTGTTGAGGCAGAAGAGGTGTTAAAGAAAATGGAGGATAAAGCAAAATCAATGCAGACAGTAAAGGATTTCTTACATTTTCAGCCACCTAGATTTAGCAGGAACTGGCCTTCTAAAAATTGGTCCTTTCCGGTGTCAGACAGGCCACAAAGAGGCAGATACAGATGCCCAAGAGGCAGATCTCCGCCCCAAGGCTCGTACAGAGCTAAACAATGGGGTGCTTCATCCCCTAAAGGCGGAGAAGACAAATCACAACCTTATAGGAAACTGTCCCAATGACTTCCCTCTACAAATGCCAAGCACTTACCTTTTGGCAGCACCCTTAGGGGGAAAATTAGCACTTTTCTCACAAAATTGGCACATGATCACCCAGGACAAATGGATACTGAATATTGTTTCCCAGGGTTACAGGTTCCACTTTCACACCCTACCAAGGCCAAAAGGTATGCCAGACCTGCCACAAAATCAATGGGCAGAGGCACAAAAACAAATTTCTGCTCTCCTGGACATGAGAGCTATTCAAAAAGTACCACAGCAAGAACAGGGGCAAGGATTTTACTCAAGACTTTTCTTGGTACCCAGAAAGGACAAACCCTGGAGACCAATATTGGACCTATCAGTTCTAAATACTTTCCTGGATGTTCCAATATTCAAAATGTTGACACTGCAGCAACTTCTACCCATGCTGGGCAAGAAGGCTTGGCTAGTTACTTTGGACCTCAGATGCATACCTGCATGTCCCAATCAGAAAATCTTGCAGAAGATACCTCCGATTCATAGCTGGCTTATCTACTGCGCCCAGGGTTTTCACAAAATGCCTGGCACCCGTAATTGCATTTTGCAGACAAAAAGGAATTCAAATATATCCCTACTTGGACGACTGCCGTATTCAAGCAGAGAGCAAGGACATTCTACTAAAGCATCTGGCGTTTGTAAAAAGATTACTAATTTGCCTAGGTTACACAGTAAACGAAAAGAAATCAAAACTAGTGCCCTCTCAAGAGATAATATTCCTGGCCGCAAGCTTAAATACAACTGTCCAGATGGCTTATCTCATGCCAGACAAGCAAAGGCAACTGACTCATTACTTTCAAATGATGGCAACAAAGACCCAGCTACCTGCAAGAAAAATTCTACAGGCTTTGGGCTTCATGGCATCCTGCATCCTGCTAATTCCATATGCAAGACTGCATATGAAGAAGCTACAATGGTATCTGAAAAGTGTTTGGACTCAACATTGCCACAGTCTGGAAACAATAATAGCTCTTATTCCCTACCTGCAACAGGAGTTTCGATGGTGGGCACTGGCCTGTCACCACAACTAGGGACAGCCTTTCACTTGACCCACAGCCAGGCAGACACAGCAGATGCATCTGATTAAGCCTGGGGGGCACACATGGCAGGAAAATGTATTCAGGGCACGTGGCCCGCGGACCAAATGCATCTTCACATCAATCAAAAAGAGATGCTAGCTGTACAGAATGCCCTGATGGCCTTCAAGGATCTGCTACATCCAGAACAACTATTACTAAAGACGGACAATACTACAGTTATGTGGTACATAAACAAGCAAGGGGGCACACATTCCTACCCCCTCTGCAGGCAAGCCATGACTTTGTGGAACACAGCACTGACCTACCAAGTACATCTACAGGCACAATTCCTGCCAGGAAAGAAAAATACTCTGGCAGACTAACTAAGCAGAAACCTCATGGACCCTCACGAGTGGAAACTAAATCCACAGGTCTTCAGCATGATGACAAGGAAATGGGGATACCCAGACATAGATCTTTTTGCCTCCCCTCACAACTGCCAACTACAGAGATTCTGCACAAGGACTTATCACTCACAAGCATGGAAAGTGGATGCTCTATCATTCAGCTGGAAAACCCTAACAGTTTATGCCTTTCCACCACTGCCTCTCCTTCCCAAGATGCTCCTAAAAGTCAGACGAGAAGCCAAAAATGATTCTGATTGCCCCAGACTGGCCATGTGAGCACTGGTACCCAATCCTAAAGAGCTTGTCTCAAGGCCCAGCCTGATCTTTACCTCAAATTCCTCATCTTCTGACTCAACAAAACAATCAGATCTTGCACAGCCAACTCAGAACCTTAAATCTGGCTGCATGGCAGATAATATAGCCACTCAGAACACACCTCTCTCTAAAGCTGTTATGGATGTCATTTTGGAGGCCAGGAGGCCCAGCACCAGGAAATCTTATGCAGAAAAATGGACGAGATTATGTGCTTGGAACCAGGCACAAGGACTTGAACTATTTGTTCCAAATATTCCTCAGGTTTTACAATACCTAACTGAGATGCTGGACAAAGGCCTATCCTTCTCATCAATTAAGATCCATGCCTCTGCCATTTCAGTGCATTACAATACAGAACCTCCTATTTTCTCTCATCCACTGCTAAGACAGTACCTCAGAGGGGCAAAAAACATAAGACCCCCAAGGAGAGCACCGATACCTACATGGGACCTCAACTTTGTCTTAAAAGCTCACACTGCCTCCTTTTGAGCCAGCCAATACAGCTGATATAAAATTCTTATCGTGGAAAACTGCTCTGCTCCTAGCAATAACTTCAGCAAGAAGAGTCTCAGAGTTACAGGCATTAATGGCAGTGGAACCTTTTATCATTTTTCATCCGGACAGGGTTTGTCTAAGGACAAACCCAACATTTATGCCAAAGGTAATATCCAGTGTGGCTCTTAACCAAACCATTCATTTGCCAACATTTTATCCAAATCCCCAGAATAAAGGGGAGAGACTTCTGCACTCTTTGGACATACACAGGCAGCTACGCTTCTACTTGGACAAAACAAAAGCTTTCAGAAAAACTGAGCAACTGTTTGTAGCATATGCTGCAGGATCACAAGGAAAGGCGATCTCAAAGCAGACTATTTAAAAATGGATAGGACACTATTAGTTTCTGCTATGCATAGCATGGCAAGTCCGTGCCTAAAAATATTAGGCCACATTCTACCAAGGCAGCAGCCACTTCAGCAGCCTTTCTCAGAGGAGTACCAACCAAGGAAATTTTGGAGGCTGCAACTTGGAGAAAGTGCACACTTATACCAAGCATTATCACTTACCTCTTTACTCTAAATCCAGAGCAGGCTTTGCCACTGCAGTTCTGCAGGGCCTCATAGCCACTCCTAATCCGATTTAGACCCAGCCACCCTACCTCAGCGTTGGGATTCAACCCAAGTGTAATGACTGCAACAGTGAAACATGATGAACATAGTACAGTTGTGTACCTACCATAAATATAGATGGTAGAGTGTATTCACTGTTGCAGTCCAGGTTACCCACCCTCCATCCCCCTTTCTTTGCTGGGACTTATCTATACATGTTATGTGGTCCAATCTCGCCTACATTCTTACTCACGGGTTCGGAGCGACTCGGCCAACTTATATTTTTCTAGCACGAAGTCTCTAATTGGCTGGGCTAACCTGGTATCCCGTGTTGCACCGTTCCATAACCCCAGATCTCGTTTGCCGCTCGTGTAGCTAGGACGTGGTCTCGCTTGGCTGTGGCCAAGTAGCTTTAAAACTTCTTTTTTCACTGAAAATTTTCCTTTTTCTTCACAAAAGCTATTTTAATAGCTGTTTGCTCTTGTTATTATCGTTTTTCTTGTGGTGTGACTGTATTATTTGTGGTATCCCTCCGTTCCTATGGGCTAGGCCCGTTTAAGTTAGAGGACCTAGTCCTCCCTCCTTTGTGAGGTTTGTCTGAGGAAAGCGTTTGTCCCTTGCTTCGATGTGTGTCTTGTTGTCGTGTCAGAATCATTTAACTTAGAGATTCTTGTCAACTGTTGTTAGCGGTAGTTTCCCGCCTTAACCGTTGTGGCGTAAAGTCCTTTTTCTGTGGTGGTTGTACTGTGTTTTTGCTGTTATGTCTAAGGATCAAAAAGAACACAAACCCTCCGGGTTTAAGAAGTGTTCTAAATGTATTTACAAGATGTCCATAACAGATGGACATGCTGTTTGTGTATACTGCCTGGGGGGCAATACATTTACAAGAGTCCTGTAGTTTTTGTCATGCTTTTAGCCCTAGGGTGCTACAGGAGAGAAAAAATAAACGTATACTGAAGGGTCTTCTTAAGCCTTCCTTTGAGGAGTCCTTGGACTCTTCCTCTGGTTCACAGTCTAAAACCAAGACTTCTAAGGCTAAGAAAAGATCTCCGGCTCCATCTGTTTCATCGGAGCCACCGGAGAAGACTACCAAATTGGATTCTACCTCCTTGGCTCCTTTGTCCTCGGGGCCGCAGGAGGTAGCTGTGATTCTTGAATCTGCCTCTGCTCCTATCCTGTTAGAGCCCATTCGGAGCCGGTCTCCTAGTGTCAGACAAGGATCTCCAGATAGGAGATCACAGTCACCTTCTCTCTCCTCCAAATCCTCCAGACTCTCTGATTTGGATGTGGATAGGGTGGTCCAGAGGCTCCTGCAGTCGCCGGTTTTGGCAAAATTATTTTCGGCTCTGACCCAGTCGGCTCCGGAGCCAGTCCCGATGAGTGCACCCATGTTTCCTCCTCCAAGCACCTCCTTGTCTTCGGAGCCAGAGTGTTCTGCTCCGAGTGATGTTCTGCCGGCTCCGATACCTCTTAAGGCTTTATCGGTGCCGACTTCGGCTCCTACCATGTCTGCTCCATCCTCTGGTTTCGGTACCCGGGTTTCCACTGTTGGGCTCGAGGGGGATACTTTCGGACTTTTGTCGGTTCTGAGCCTCCCTCTTGGCGCTTCGGCTCAGGGAACTTAGGTTCCGATCTTTACCTCTGAGGTTGGTCCATCCTCGGATTCGGGGGGACCCGCCTTCGAGGCCATGAGGAGCGGGCTGGCCAGATCCTCAGTGACATTTATTTATTTTTATTTATTTTCAGTTTGATTACCGGGGAAGTCCACTGGGCCAAGAAGTGCCCATTTTCAGTGGAGGCCCGGGGAGAAAAGCTCCATGAACAGTATAATACAATATAGGTTACAAAAATGCAAATAAAGGTTGCAAAGTGAAATATCATACAATATAGGTTGCAAAAAACAAATAAAGGTTACAAAGTGAAATAAGAGTAGGGTACATACATTCGAGAGATGCAGAGTGTAAAGTACATTGAGACAGTTTAACAACTTGACAACAGATTTTTTTTTTTTTTTTTTTTTGAAACAATATTTATATGCTCGGAGTAAAGTCTGCTAGTTCTGGATCTTTTGAGAAATAAGAACAAGTATGAGAGTATAGTGGAGTGGGGGTAAGTGGAGCTTAATTGGGAGTCCCTAGAATTTAAGTGGGGTGAAAGCAGGAGCATTTCCATTTGGAAGACAGGTGAAGAAAAAGTTGAGTTTTGAAGGATTCTGTGTTGGGTATAGTCCTAAGTGAAGTAGGCAGAGAGTTCCATTTTTTACCTAGAGAAAAGGAGAGTAAAAGCTGGCCAGCGGGTCGTTTGGGTTTAAGAATGGAGATTAGGTTTTGGTGTTTGGATCTCTGTGATCTGTTAGGGATGTATGGAGGAAGGATGTCCTTTAAGTCTGGGCATTTATCAGGGGAGAATATTAGTTTGTGAGCGGTGGTTAGTTGTAGATAGTCTAGGTGGTTAGGGAGTTCTAACCAGTCCAGAGAGTGAAGGCTGAGGCAGTGGTGAGTTGATGTTTTGGATTTGGTGGCAAATTTAGAGATCTTATTATAGCAAGCTTAGAGGTGTTGGTAACAGACAAATTGGTTAGAAGAGGGGATCCATATAGAAGGGGAAGGTAGGAAGTAGGTGGTTGCCAGGGTATGCCTAGTGGAGTTTGAAAAGTGGTTTTTCCTGTATAGCATACCTAGCTTTTGGTGGGTTTTCCTAAAGTTTTGTTGTATGTGAAGATCAAATTTGAGGTGTTTGTCAATGGTGATGCCAAGGAGTTTTGAAGAGGGGACCACTTCAATGGCAGTGTCAGTTTGGCTTAGAACATTGAAAGTGTTTTTGTCCAAAGAGGAAACCTTGGAGGGGAGAAAAATTAGTATTTTGGATTTATTGGAGTTGAGAGAAAGGTGGTTTTGGTGCATCCAGTTCTCTGTAGTGGTAAAGGCTAATTGGGTTTTAGTCAGTAGTTCATGAAAGTTTGGGGCAGAGCAGACCAAGGTAGAGTCATCAGCGTATTGGATGACTGTGGTGTCAGGGATGAAGGTGTGAAGGTTATTTATAAAGATGTTGAAAAGCATGGGTCCAAGGATGGATCCCTGAGGAACGTCAGTAGGTGTAGGCAAAAAGGAAGAGGAGGAGTTCTTCCATTTGACTGCTTGAGATCTATCAGATAGGTAACTGGAGAACCAGGATAGAGTATTTGGGGAGAGATTGAGATTAGCCAGATGACGAAGAAGGTGTGTGTGGGAGATGGTGGTAAAGGCTTTTGAAAGATCTAGCAGAACTGTGGATACAAAGAGTCTAGAGTCTTGTGCTTGATTGACAGTTTCTAGGAAGGATAGTAGGGCAGTTATGGTACTGTGGCCAGGGCGGAAGCCATGCTGGGTGGGTGTTAGGAGGTGATTTTGAATTAGATAGGGTAAAAGTTGGTGGTGGACACATTTTTCTAGAATTTTAGATATTGGAGAGAGTAGGGCGATGGGGCGGAAGTTAGAAATAGTGGTGTTTTTGCCTCCTTTGTGAAGAGGTAGAATGTAGGCTGAACGCCAAAGTTTTGGTACGTATGACTCATTTAAGGATCTATTAATCAGCATACTAATTGGGAGAGCGATACCTTCAGCTGCATGTTTGAGGAAGGAAGAGGGAATGTTATCGGGGGCATTAGAGCATGGCTTTAGCTTGGAGAGAAGCTTTTTTATAAAAGTGGTGGAAACAGGTTTGAGATGGAAATTGAGAGGATTGTTGTTTGGGTTGTTGGTTGAAGTGAAAAGGGAGTTAGGTGGGTTGTTGTTGGGGAATGTTTTGGTTAGCTTAGCTATGGCTTCAGTAAAGAAGGTATTGAAGTGGGAGCTCAGTTCACTGTCGGCTAGATTAGGGTCAGGGCAAGGGTTGTTTTGTGATCCGGGATGAAGAAGGGAATTGACTGATTTCCAGAAGGGTTTTTATTGTTATTGGACTGAAGCTTATAGTAGTTTTTTTGTCTTTGGTAATAAGTTTTTTTACTTGGTTGCAGAGTTGGGTATATAGGAGTAAGGTAGAGGACAGTTTATTTTTCTGGTAGAGCTTCCAGGATTTGTCTCTGTGACGCATAATTTGTTTAGTTTCTTTGGTCAGCCATGGTGCGGAATTAGTTTTGATATGCTTATTTCTTAGTGGGGCTAGGGAGTTAAGACTATCTAGGAAGATGGAGTTAAAATGCTCAACAGCATTGTCAAGTGGGAGGGTATTTAGAGGTTGCCAGTTAATTTGTTTAAAGATGTTAGAGAAAATTAAGGGGTTGAAGTTGCTGAGGTTACGCGTTTGAATGTAGAGATGTTGGTGTTGGATGGAGCTGCTTGATCGATGGATGAAGGCAGGGAGATGGTCACTGAAGGTGTCAGGGATAGTGCCACAGAGAGTGATTTTGTTTGGATGGGAGACTAGAATCCAATCTAAGATGGACCCTGGGGGGTGATTTTTGTTAGGGTGAGTAGTTGAAGAGATTACTTGGGTGATGTTTAGAAGGTTAATGGAAAGTGAGGGGGATGATGTGGTAATTTTATTCCAGTTGATATTGACATCACCTAGAATATAGGTTTCATATTTTATTTGAGTTGAGGCCCAGTATAGAATATCTTCAAGGGTGGAGATATTGTTGCCTGGGGAGATGTATAAGGAAATGAAGCAGATATTCTTATGTTTATTTAATCAGAGAAGGCTAGCTGTGATTTTGGAATTTTTGAAATTGGGGTAGGGATTTGAAGAGGAATTAGAGAGAGAAGATTGGAGTAAATTAGACCCGGATCGGTCATTCTATTCCCTTCCACTCTGGTGAGAGCCTCTGATGTCCCCCTATTGGTTGACGGCGGAGCCCCAAGGTCTGAGGATACCCCCATGAGTGGTCCCCAACTTTCTGAGGGCCCCTCAGAGTCTGTGCCTGAGGAGCCCCCAAGAAAGAAGTTGTGCAAGAGGAAGCACGTAGACTCCCAGGATGAATTCCTCACCTCTGATACCGACCTCGAGGAGTCAGAGGGGTCCCCCAAGTCATCCTCCGATGACTTCTCTTTCTCAGATATCCTCGAGATTTTGAGGCAGAGAGGCGGCTGGTCATCCAAAACCCCCTGTGAGGAGGAGTCTGTATTCCTCAAGGCCTTTGGGGCTCAACCCTCCACCTCCTGGGTGTCTCCACCCTTTGAGCTCCTGGATTTGATCTGTCGAAGGGCGTGGGAGACTCCTGACTCGGTGGAACCTGTGCCAAGATGCCCTAATAAATTTCTGTCAGCTCCCCCTGGGAAAGAGTTCTTGTGCAAAGGGGTTTTTGTGGATGCCATGGTGGTGGCGGCGGCCACTCAGCAGGAAGTAGCCGAGTCTTCTTCCTCCGTCCATCCTCCTAACAAGGAGTCCAGGAGTATGGATTGGTACGGGAAGCGTACCCTCTCTTCAGCGACCTTCACACTTCGGTCTCTGAACTGTCTATGTCCCTTTACTCGGCTCCAGAGAGATCTCCTTAAAGAGTTAGGAGATACTCTAACGGGTAATGTACCTGAGGCGTTAACACAGACGGTTAATGCCCAGTTGTCTACTCTTGGCTCGATTGTCAACTCGTCCATGAGTCCCGTATCTTATGCAGCCGAGGGGGCGAGCAGGGCAGCTAGCTCAGGTGTAGCCCTTAGGAGGTAAGCCTGGATGCGCCTGTCATTTCGCAGAGGCCTTCAAGTCTTCCTTAACTGACGCCACCTTTGATGGGTCATTACTATTTGGGACCAAAGTGAAAGACACCCTCACCAGATGCGAGCAAGAGGGAAAGACCCTGTCTGCCGTAGGGGTCCTTTTTTCCCCTCCCATCTAGGCCTTACCCCAAGACTCAGAGGGGAGGAAAGATGTGGTTCAAAAAGTCACAGAAGTCTTTCCCTGCCGGTCAAGGTGAGCCCCCCTCCAGAGGCAGAGGAGGGGGTGGCTATTCTGGGAGATGCCGCCTTTGGGGCAGAGGAGGCCCTCGCAATTCGGGAGACCGTGATTCCTTTCGCGGACCTTCCTATCATCGTCCCTGATGTATTGCCTGACTGCGCTGTAACGGAGCCAGTCGGGGGCCGCATTTCGTTGTACCCGGAAGCCTGGGCAAGTATCACTCAGGATCGATGGGTGCTTCGTATAGTTACTGGAGGTTATTCCATCCCCTTATTGTCAGACCCTCCTCCACCCAAGAGAATCCCAGACGTTCCACCCAGTCAAAGGGATCACGCAACACTAGAAATTTCAAAGTTGCTGGAAAAAGGAGTCATCCAAGCTGTCCCCTCAGACCAGATCGGATTAGGGACTTACTCAAGACTCTTTTTGGTGCCGAAAAAAAACAGGGGACCTGAGACCCATCTTCTATCTCAGCCGACTGAATCGATACGTTCTAAAGTCCAAGTTCCGAATGGTCACCCTTCAGTCTATTTTTTCATTGCTGGGCAAAGAAGTATGGATGTGCTCCATCGATCTCAAGGATGCTTACTACCATATCAAAATGGACAGGGCATCCAGGAGTCACTTGCGCTTCCGGCTGAGAGACAGTCATTTCCAGTTTTGTGCCCTGCCCTTTGGCCTCACCACAGCCCCCAGGGTGTTCACCAACTGTTTGGCAGTGGTGACAGCTCACCTGAAACGTCAAGGATTCCAAGTGTTTCCATACCTGGATGACTGGCTCCTCACCGCCCCCACCAGGCATCTTCTCATTCAGGCCAGGGAAAAGACCATTGCTCTTTGTCATCAACTAGGAATTACCTTGAACTGGGAAAGTCTGCCTTGCTGCCCTCACAGCGTGTCACATTTATAGGCGCAGAGCTAGACACCGTTCTTATGCGGGCATTCCTGCCTCAACAAAGGATAGAAGTGTTGCAGGGTCAGGTTCGCGTGTTACTACCCCTCAAGAAGGTTCAGGCCAGATTGGTCCTACAGCTCCTGGGATCCATGGCAGCCACCATTATGTTAGTGCCCCTAGCCAGATTACACATGAGACTTCTGCAGTGGCTCCTCTCTGCCCAATGGGCCTTTCAGAAACTTCCCCTGTTCCATTTGATCCTACTCACCGATCGGTGCAAACAGGACTTCTGTTGGTGGCTGCATTCCACCAGCTTGAACAAAGGGAATCCCTTTATTCCTATGACTCCGGTTGCCACGGTGACCACGGACGCCTCCCAGATAGGGGGGGGGGGCATTATCTTGGCAGGACGGTCCAAGGCACTTGGCAGGATCACGAGGTACATCTGCACATCAACGTTCTAGAGATGAGAGCGGTGTTACTGGCGTTGCAAGCACTGCAGAGCTCTCTTCCCCTAGGAACGATTGCAATTCACTCGGACAACATGTCTGTGGTGTGGTACCTGAACAAGCAGGGGGAACCAGGTTTTACCCCCTATGCAGAGAGGCCATGCGAGTGTGGCAGTGGGCAGTGTCTTCCTGACTGTTCCTAGTGGCAACGCACATTCCGGGGAAGGCCAATGTGATAGCAGACAGGCTGAGCAGATCTATTCTGATGCCTTACGAGTGGTCCCTGAACCGCTGAGTTGCGAAACAGATTTTCAACAGGTGGGGTCAGCCTTGCTGCGACCTTTTCGCCAATCCCCACAATACCAAGTGCAGCAACTACTTCACTCTGATCACCCCACAGGGGGAGTCACCCAGGGACGCTCTAGTCCACGATTGGCCTCCCGGTCTGCTCTATGCTTTCCCTACATTTCCTCTGCTACCAAGAGTGATCCAGAAAGTCATTTCCTCGGGAAGCAAGATGATTCTTATTGCCCCACACTGCCTCACCAAGTCTGGTTCCCCTTTCTTCATCAGTATGCAGTGGACAGTTCTTGGACTCTGGACCCAGCTCCAGACCTACTGACACATATGTCGGGACAGTCCCATCCCTCCCTGCGGACCCTCAGGTTGACAGCCTGGCTACTCCATTTCCATCTTTAGTCAGACTTCGTTTTTCACCTGAGGTAGTACACATTTTATCTTCTCATAAATCTTCTACCAGGAAGATTTACTCCAAGTGGAAAAGATTTTCAATTTGGGCTAAGGCCAAGGGACTGGCTCCTTTCACAGCCCCCATCCCTGCTGTCTTAGATTTTTCATCCACACTTTTTCAGCAGGGTTCTGCTCCTGCTACCATTAAGGTTCAGCTGGCCGCTATTTCTAATTTTCATACCTCTTACGAACCTTCTCTCATAAGCTATGCAAGGCCTTTTTGAGGGGCACCTTGTTGCTTAGGCCTCCTGTGTCAGAACCCATCATGCCATGGGATTTAAATTTTGTGCTACAGGCCCTGACGTCATCACCTTTCGAACCAGCTGCCACCTGTGAATTAAAATTGCTGTCTTGGAAGACTGCATTCTTACTAGCTATTACATCAGCCAGACGGGTGTCGGAGATTCAAGCGGTGTCCATCAAATCCTTGTATTTAATATTTCATAAGGACAGGGTTTCCTTGAAACCAATCCGTCCTTCCTTCCGAAGGTAACTTCTGCCATTAATCTCAATCAGTCCATTGAGCTGCCAGTTTTCTTTCCTCAATTTTCCAACAAGGCGGAGTTTAAGTTTCATCAGTTGGACGTACACAGGCAGCTTCGTTTTTACTTACACAGGACAAAACAACTTCGTAAGTCTGACCAACTCTTTGTGTCCTTCTCAGAAAATAGAACAGGTTTCCCTGTTTCTAAGATTACAATTTCCAGATGGATTTCTGACTGCTTCTCCTACGTTTACTCATCAGCAGGCAGAGAGTTACTGTTCCCAGTCAGGGCTCACTCTACCAGGGCAGTTTCCGCTTCAGTAGCTTATCACTCCAGACTATCCTTGGATGAAATTTGTGCTGCGGCCACGTGGGCTGCTCCCCACACCTTCATTACTTATTACAAATTAGACGTGGCTTCTAGGGGCCGGGCTTCCTTTGGTTCTACTGTTCTCAGGAGCATCTTCCATTGAGCCTCCCAGGATAGAGGTGCTGGGGACGCTGTCCCGTGAGTAAGAATGTAGGTGAGATTGGACCACATAACATCTACAAGTTATGTACTCACCATAACGCTTGATGTATGTGGTCCATCTCGCCTCACATTCTTACGTTCCCGCCCACCTTCCCCCCCTCCTGGAGGATTTGGAGGCGACATTTGTTTCAGGACCTTTCGGTATTGGTTATTTTTTCTTTGCTGCCCTGGTTAGTGTTCTACTCTTCTGAACTGTGGTTGTGCATGAGGCGTGACTATGAGCTGCTGCAGACTAGATCTGGGGTTATGGAGCAGTGCAACACAGGATACCAGGTTAGCCCAGCCAATTAAAGACTTTGTGCTAGAAAAGTATAAGTTGGCCGAGTCAGAGCCGATGTTCGGCTCCGAACCCGTGAGTAAGAATGTGAGGCGAGATGGACCACATACATCAAGCGTTATGGTGAGTACATAACTTGTAGTTCTCTATCCTATACAACCTATGTGGTGTATTTGCTTGTAGATGAAGATATTGTTTTTATTTTACTGTATGTTTTTATAAGCAATATGTATTGCCTACCTTCTTGGGGGCACCTGACATCTGGGGCAAGAAAAACTGAAGAAAATGACGTCGGCTGCAATCTTAAATACCCATGGCGCACTGACGTCAGGGAAGAGGTGACAGCAACCGACGCCGGACCAGGACTTTGGAATTCAGGCCGACTGCAGGTAGCCTGCCAGCAGGATAACCCAAGTGTAATGACTGCAACAGTGAATACACTCGAACATCTACATTTATGGTAGGTACACAGCTGTACTTTCTATACTTGTCTTGCTTCATTTGTGGAAAACTGCATTAGTCTGATAACAGCCTTGCTTAATTTGTGAACTGGGACAGATATCCCAAGCTGGAGCACTGCTACTTAAAGAACATACATTGTGGGTGGAGTTTTCAGGGAATCTGACATTTGTAATGATTTTGCCTTCTGTTTTTTTTTTTCACAGCTGCCTGGCTGGTTAGTTTTAAAAAAGTGTGTGGGTTAGAATGTTGCTCTTTTAGAAGTTACAGGACTATTGTTCAAGACTTTGAATGAGTCAGCATTCTCTGTGTTATGCCACTGGTATTTATAGCCATCTTTGTTGCTTTCCTAAACATCACAATTTGGTAAAACTGAGGAGTTAATTTTCAGTGACTCGCTACTGCTTTGTTATTTCCAGTAGTTTGTAGTAGTGAGGGTATACTTTGTTGTAGTGATACTTGTATGCAGCTTCTCTCCTTGCATTTTGGAGAAATCTTTGAGTTGAAAAACGTCAATTCAAAAGTCAGTGGATGTGTGTAGGGGTTTTAATTATGCTTTTTTTAGTCATGATACTTGGAAATAATTCTCCTTTTGTTTTTGGGCAGGTTCTGATGTGAACAGCATGGACTCTGGTGACAGTGGCTGTGGGCTGAGTGGGTCAGAGCACCACCTCAGCCAGCATACAAGTTTGAATTCCAATAAGTCTGAGTTTACAGTCTGGGAGATAGAGGTGCCAAAGGTAATAATTAAAAATTTTTATGATCACTTTTGAATTTATGAAGTCGCTAAATGCACAGTCTGGCGAAAAGTTTCATACATGCAGTTGTGACTCAATGTGACTCTGGCTATTTCATGTTTTTGTTCTACCTTTCTGGTTGGTATGTTATCTCAGAAGGATGGTGTGAGAGCTTTCCTTTTAGTTTTGTAGAGTAGCTTAGTGGTACTTATTGGTTTACTTTAGTTGCTTAGTGACAGTAGCAGGTTATCTCCCCAACACACACATCTTTGTTCTGCACCATTTTTTTGCTACTATTAATTTCACACTTTTAAAATGAAATTATTTAAGAAGTGTTTTTTTCTGTATGAACTTGAGACTATTGTGCTTCAGACAGCTGGTGTTTGGTTTTGCTTAATCATAGCCCTCTGCTGTACCTCCTGCCTTGGCTGCCCTTTTAGATAGGTCTTCAGCAGCCTCTGTGTCCCCTGATTTTCAACCTCCAGCCCCTAAGAAACCCGATAGCTTTTGCAAGGTGCCTGATGATTACGTTTTTGTATAAATGTCTTTCTATGGATCCTTCTGTAGTCTGTCCCTTCTGACAAACCTTCTAAACTTTTGCCATTTATTAAACTACTTCCCTCAGACAAGGAGAGTAGAGCTATGGAATGTTTAGGCAAAATGATATATACTGCTGCCACCTTGGCTTTTGGAGCTATTCATTACCAACCTCATATGACCAGGTATGTTTTAGTCCTCCTTTCTCAAGGTTCTTAGGCAATTTCTGATCTCCCTGATTCAGAAGGGAAGATCTTGGTCCTTTGTCTGCTGCATTCTACCTTTCAAGTGGCTCACAATTCTATTAAATGTAGTTATGATGCAGCTGATGCTGCCTGTAGGGCTGCTGCTTTTGATTCCATTTTGAGACGTTACTCTTGGCTTCATCTCCAGCTTTTACCTGATGATTTTAAGGCTAAATTTGCTTCTGTTGCTAATAAGAACCTTTTTGGTTCTGCTGCTATTACTAAGTTTCTCTCTCTGGGATAAAGGCAAGGCCTTGCAGGAATTGAGACATATTTTTGTCTCCCCTGTCCTGAATTTCCAGAGGAATTATCCATCCAAATCTACATAGACAGCCTTGCCCTCCTCCTTAAGGTAAGTAGAGTTCTAGGTGTCTACCTCCTGCCAAGTCTACTCAGACTCCTACTTCTCAGAAGCCTCCTTTTCTAGACAAACCAGGCCCTGATAGTTTGCTTCCCCTTTCCCTAAGTCAGGTTCCCCTATTCCTTCATCTTTTCCTGTCCCTTCCCAGATGGTTAAGGGTCACTTAAGAGTCTTGCGGTTCTGTTCATCCTCCTTCAGGAATCCTTCATGGTGTGGAAATCCCTTCCTCCTTTTTGGGGCATCCCATCAACCTCCTCAGGAACAGCTTCCTTTCTTTCTCAGCTCGATACCTTTCTGAGTGCCCCTTCCTTTCGGATGTTGTCCCTTCAAACCGTACCCCAGAGGCTTTTTTAGGCATCCTTGAGGTCCAGTGATACTGGCTTCACATCCCCATTCGTACCCTTTTCAGGTGATTATTACATTTCTCTCTTTCTCCCTTGATTGTCAGATGTTCATTTTGTTACCCTGCTGCAGTCATCAGGGGTATATAAGAGGCATTTTCTTCAGTCTTTCTTGCCGTGCGGTGCCCGAAGCAGAAGCAGTTCGCAAGTGCCGGTCGGCCGACACCTGAGATTTTCGAATGGAATTTCAGTCCGAAGTCTTCAAAGCTAAGTACCCCGAGCTGTGATTTTGCTACTTGGCATTTGTCTTAAATAAACAAAGATTTACCTACAGGTTTCGTACCTTCATTTGGATTCCACAGCAAGCCTTTTGTCTTTTGGTTTTGGTTTTGTTTAGCTTGCCTTGCCACCTTTTCTTGGTTTAAGTACCCCGTTGGGGAACCTTTTCTTGCCTCAGTCCGATGTCAGAAAAAGTTAACAGTTGCATTTCTTGTGGGAAGCAAATACCTCATAAGGACTTTCATTCTTATTGTATACCTTGCCTAGGCCCAGACCACGATGTCACTGGTTGTCGGTTTTGTGCTAGGTTTAACAAGCGCACTATTAAACGTCGGTTTGATTTTGCCCGATATTTTGGTAGAAAATTAAATTATACCATGCCATCGGAACTTCCAATGACAGGAATACACAAAAAGTGCAAAGACAAGGATAGGCATCCGAGGCCCAAAACTGACGACGAAGCCTTTTCTAGGCCAGTCGCCGGTTCTCCGGTTTTCAGCGAGGCGCCTTCGCAGCCCCTGACGACCGCTTCTGTAGAACCACAGGCCGCCTCTGACTCCCACGTGGAGATGGCTGGGCCTTCGGATGCACAAGTTATTCAGCCTACCGAGACTAACCTTTCAGAGGGATCCGGAGTAGCTGAGCAACCCACAGCTTCAGAGGGTGTCTTCAGACCTACTCAGTTAAGCATTAAACCCTCAGCTAAGTCTAAGCCTCCTTTAAAATCAAAGAAACAAATACAGCATTCTCCAGGACAGGCCTCCATGCCTAAGAAACAAATGCTCAAAATGGCCGAAGACCTAATCACTCTGATCAGGGGGTCCTATTCCCCTCCTGATAAAAGGCCTAGACAGGATGCAGACTATGACTCATCCAACCAAGTGTCCATCTCTTCTGATTCATCCTTAGACCTAGGATACTCTTTACCCCCTTATGAGGATTCTGATGCTGAGGAATCAGTTCCATCAGCCTCACCGCCTGAGGACTACTCCTTTGGAGAAACCCTACATACCATGAGGGAGCATTTCCACTGGGAAGGCCAGGATTACTCAGAATCCAAGAAAAGGCTCCGAGACTTCCTTTTATTACCTCAACACAGACCTCTTGCTATTCCGCCAGTGTTAGATATTGTGGATGATGTGTATACTGAATCCAGCTTAAATCCTAATTCCTTACCTCCAGCCCCTGTTAAACCTGACAGATACTACAGAGTCCCTGACTCACATACATTTCTGTATAAAAGCCCTGTAGCTGACCCTGAAACTATTTCTCAGGGACCCAAAGGAGTTTAAGGCCTCATCAGCCAAGAGTCCAGTTCCCTCTGACAGAGATTCCAGATCATTAGACAAATGGGGAAAGAAAGTATATACGTCTGCAACTTTAGCAATGAGAGCCTTAAATTGCCACTTTCACATGCTAAAATATCAGCAATTTTTATTGTCTCGGTTAAAACTAAAAATGCTTCCAGAATCCGATCCTCCTAATTTTAAAGAAATGCAGGATTTATTGCATGCAGCTGAACAAGTGGGAAAGCATACTTTGCAATGTGGTTTTGATTCTCTAGAGGCCTCCTGCAGAGCAGCAGTTACAGGCTCTGTCATTAGAAGACATGCTTGGTTAAAAGAACATACGTTACAAGATCATGTTAAAGCAAAATTATTGGATGCACCTTTGCAGCAGGATGTGGTGTTTGGAGTTAAGGCAGAAGAGGTATTAAAGAAAATGGAGGATAAGGCAAAATCTATGCAAACGGTGAAGGATTTCTTACAGGTTCAGCCTCCTAGATTTAGCAGAAACTAGCCAGCTAAGAATTGGTCCTTTCCAATTACAGACAGACCTCAAAGGAGAAGATACAGACGTCCAAGAATTAGAGGTCAAACACAAGGTCCTTACAGGCCTCGACAATGGGTTGCATCAGGCAAGAAAGAAGGGGAAGACGGGCCCCAACCATATAAAAAGCAGCTCCAATGACTTCCCACTACAGCTGCCAAACAAATCCCTCTTGGCAGCCACCTTGGGAGGAAAACTGGCATTCTTCTACCACAATTGGCAAATGATCACCAAAGACAAATGGGTTCTCAACATTGTATTTCAAGGTTACAGGTTCCACTTTCACACTCTGCCAAGGTTAAAATGAATGCCAAATCTGCCACCAAATCAATGGGCAGAGGCTCAAAAACAAATTACAGCACTCATGGATATGAGAGCTATTCAAAAGGTACCATCACAGGAGCAAGGACAAGGATTTTACTCTAGACTCTTTCTGGTACCCAGAAAGGACAAAGCCTGGAGGCCCATTCTGGATCTTTCATCTCTAAACACTTACCTGGATGTTCCAAAATTCAAAATGTTGACACTACAGCAGCTTCTTCCCATGCTGGCGAAGAAAGCTTGGCTCGTGACTTTGGACATCAAGGAGGCATACCTGCATGTCCCTATCAGACAAAACTGCAGAAGATACCTCAGATTCATAGCTTTTCCAATGCACTACCAGTTCTCTGCACTGCCCTTTGACTTATCTACTGCACCCAGGGTCTTCACAAAGTGCCTTGCACCAGTAATTGCATTTTGCAGACAGAAAGGAATTCAGATTTATCCGTACCTGGACGACTGCCTGATTCAAGCAGAGAGCAAGGATATTCTTCTAAAGCATCTGGCGTTTGTAAAAAAAGTTAAGTTGCCTGGGGTACGCAGTAAACGAAAAGAAATCAAAACTAGTGCCCTCACAAGAGATTATATTCCTGGGTGCCAGCTTGAATGCAACGGCCCAGATGGGTTATCTCACGCCAGACAAGCAAGGACAACTGACTCAATGCTTTCAAATGATGGCAACAAAGACCCAACTCCCTGCAAGAAAAATTCTGCAGGCCTTGGGTTACATGGCATCCTGCATATTACTAATTCCATATGCCAGACTGCATATGAGGAAACTACAATGGTACTTAAAGAATGTATGGTCTCAACACTGTCAAAGTTTGGAAACAGTTATACGACTAATCACTTACCTACAACAGGAGTTTCAATGGTGGGCTCAAGCTTGTCACCTCAACAAGGGACAGCCTTTTACACAACCCACAGCCAGGCAAACACTGACAACAGATGCATCGGATTACGCCTGGGGAGCACACATGGTAGGCAAATGTGTTCGGGGCACGTGGCCCTTAGAACAAAGGCATCTTCACATTAATCAAAAAGAGATGCTAGCTGTACAAAATGCCCTTATAGCTTTCAAGGACCTGCTGCATCCAGGACAACTATTGCTAAAGACAGACAACACCACAGTTATGTGGTACATAAACAGGCAAGGGGGCACTCACTCCTACCCCTTATGTAGACAAGCCATGATCTTGTGGAACACAGCTATAAACCTTCAAGTTCATCTGCAAGCACAATTCCTGCCAGGAGAGAAAAACACACTGGCAGACGACTTAAGCAGAAACATCATGGATCCCCATGAATGAGAATTAAATCCACAAATATTCAGAATGATAACACAGAAATTGTGGAGCCTGGACATAGATCTGTTTGCATCCCCAATAAACTGCCAGCTTCAAAAATTCTGCACAAGGAGTTACCATCCACAAGCATGGAAAGTGGATACCCTCTCATTCAGCTGGGAGAACCTACAAGTATACGCTTTCCCACCACTACCTCTCCTGCCAAAGGTACTCATAAAAGCCAGGCAAGAAGAGCCAAAGATGATCCTGATTGCACCAGACTGGCCACGCCAGCACTGGTACCCAGTCTTAAGGAGCTTAGCACAAGAATCACCCTGGATTTTGCCTCAAATCCCACATCTGCTGACTCAGCACAACAATCAAATACTACACAGCCAGCTAAAGACCTTAAACCTAGCTGCATGGAAGATTCCTTAGTCAAGCAAGCAATGCCTCTCTCCAAAGCTGTTATGGATGTCATTCTGGAGGCCAGAAGGCCTAGTACCAGGAAAGCCTATTCGGATAAATGGAAGAGATTCTGTGCCTGGAACCAAGCTCACAGCCTTGACCCTCTTGTCCCAAACATTCCTCAGATACTACAATACTTAACTGAGATGCTGGACAAGGGCCTCTCCTTCTCATCCATCAAGAACCACGCCTCTGCCATCTCTGCTCATTACAACACGGATCCACCAATTTTCACTAATCCTCTGTTAAAACAGTACCTCAGAGGGGCTAAAAACATAAGACCACCCCGTAGAGCACCTACTCCAACTTGGGACCTCAACTTTGTTTTGGAAAAACTAACTTTACCTCCTTTTGAGCCAGCTAACACAGTAGAATTAAAATATATCTCTTGGAAAACTGCTCTGCTCCTGGCAATAACATCAGTACGAAGGGTTTCAGAATTACAGGCATTAATGGCAGTGGAACCTTTCCTCATTTTCCACCAGGACAATTCTCTGCACTGCCCTTTGGCTTATCTACTGCACCCAGGGTCTTCACAAAATGCCTGGCACCAGTAATTGCATTTTGCAGACAAAAAGGAATTCAAATATATCCATACCTGGACGACTGCCTCATTCAAGCAGAGACAAAGGGCATTCTTCTAAAGCATCTGGCATTTGTAAAAAGGTTGCTAATTTCTCTAGGGTACACAGTAAATGAAAAGAAGTCAAAACTAGTGCCCTCGCAACAGATTATATTCCTGGGTGCCAGCTTAAATACAACGGCCTAGATGGCTTACCTCACGCCAGACAAACAAGTTCATCTAACTCAATATTTTCAAGTGCTGGCAAGAAAATCCCATCTCCCTGCAAGAAAAATTCTGCAGGCCCTGGGATTCATGGCATCCTACATACTACTAATACCATATGCCAGACTGCATATGAGGAAATTACAATGGTACCTGAAAAGTGTTTGGACTCAACACTCTCTCAGTTTAGAAGCAGTAATACCAATGATTCCCTGCCTACAACAGGAGTTTCGATTGTGGGCACAGGCATGTCACCTAAACAAGGGTCAACCTTTTACCCAACCCACAGCCAGGAAAACTCTAACAACAGATGCTTCGGATTACGCCTGGGGAGCATACATGGCAGGAAAATGCATTCAGGGCAAGTGGACCACAGACCAGATGAATCTTCACATCAATCAAAAAGAGATGTTGGCTGCTCAAAATGCCCTAACAGCTTTCATGGACCTTCTGCATCCAGGACAATTACTACTAAAGACAGACAACACCACAGTAATGTGGTACATAAACAAGCAAGGAGGCACTCATTCTTATCCCCTATGCAGGCAAGCCATGACCTTGTGGAATACAGCTCTAACGTATCAAGTTCACCTGCAAGCACAATTCCTGCCAGGAAAGAAAAATACTCTGGCAGACGATCTAAGCAGAAATATCATGGACCCTCATGAATGGAAATTGAATTCACAAATCTTCAGCATGGTAACGCAAAAGTGGGGATGTCCAAACATAGATCTCTTTGCCTCCCCACTGAATTGCCAACTACAAAAATTCTGCACAAGGACTTATCACAAACAAGCATAGAAAGTGGATGCTCTTCTGTTCAGCTGGAAAAACCTAAAAGTTTATGCCTTCCCGCCACTGCCTCTCCTTTCAAAGGTACTCCTAAAAGCCAGACAAGAAAAAACACAGATGATCCTGATTGCTCCAGACTGGCCACGCCAGCACTGGTACCCTATCTTAAGGAACTTGGCTCAAGGCCCACCATGGATTTTGCCTCAAATTCCACACCTTCTGACTCAACAAAACAATCAGATCCTGCACGGTCAGCTCAAAACTCTAAACCTGGCTGCATGGCAGATGCATTAGTCAAACAGACAACACCTCTCTCTAAAGCTGTTATGGATGTCATTTTGGAGGCCAGGAGGCCTAGCACCAGGAAAGCTTACTCAGAAAAATGGAAGAGATTCTGCGCCTGGAACCAGGCTCAAAGCCTTGACCCTTTTGTTCCAAACATTCCTCAGATTTTGCAAAACTTAACTGAGATGCTGGACAGAGGCCTATCCTTCTCATCAGTTAAGATCCACGCCTCTGCCATTTCAGCACATTAGAACACGGATCCTCCTTTATTCTCTCATCCCTTGCTAAAGCAGTACCTCAGAGGGACTAAAAACATAAGACCGCCCCAGAGAGCACCAACACCAACTTGGGACCTCAATTTCATTTTGGAAAAACTGACCCTACCACCTTTTGAGCCAGCCAATACAGCCGATCTAAAATTTTTATCATGGAAAACAGCTCTGCTCCTGGCAGTAACTTCAGCACGAAGAGTCTCAGAGCTACAGGCATTAATGGCAGTCGAACCTTTTATAATTTTTCATCAGGACAGGGTATCTTTAAGGACAAACCCTACTTTTATACCAAAGGTGGTATCTAGTATGGCTCTTAACCAAACCATCCATTTGCCAACTTTTTATCCAAACCCCCAGAATAAAGGGGAGAAACTTCTGCATTCTTTGGACATACACAGGCAGCTACACTTCTACTTGGACATAACAAAGGCTTTCAGGAAAACTGAGTAACTGGTTGTAGCATATGCTGCAGGATCACAGGGCAAGGCTATCTCAAAGCAGACAGTGTCCAAATGGATAGGACACTGTATTCGGTACTGCTACACACAGCATGGAAAATCAGTTCCAAATAACATTAGACCACATTCCACCAGGGCAACAACCACTTCAAAAGCCTTTCTCAGAGGAGTACCTACCAAGGAAATTTTGGAGGCTGCAACTTGGAGTTCAGTGCACACCTTTACCAAGCATTACCACCTGCCTCTTTACTCTAAATCCAGAGTAGGATTTGCCACTGCAGTTCTGCAGGGCCTCATAGCCAATCCTAACTCTTTATAGACCAGCCACCCAACCTCAGCTTTAGGATTCTACCCAAGTGTAATGACTGCAGCAGTGTAACACGATGAACATAGTACAGTTTTGTACCTACCATAAATGTAGATGTTCAAGTGTTCACACTGCTGCAGTCCAGGTTACCCTCCCTCCATCCCCTCTGAACTATCTGGACTTATCTATACCTTTCTATCCTATACAACCTTTGGGGTGTATTTGCTGGTAACTGACGGTATTGTTTTTATGGTATATTTTTGATTAGCAATATGTTTTGCCTACCTACTTGGGGGCACCTGACATCTGGGGCAAGAAAAACTGAAGGAAATGGCATCGGCTGCATCTTGTATACCCCTGGCGCACTGACGTCAGGGAAGAAGCGACAGCAACTGACGCCAGACCAAGACTTTGGAATTCGGGCCGACTGCGGGACCACCTGACGGCAGGATAACCCAAGTGTAATGACTGCAGCAGGGTGAACACTCAAACATCTACATGTATGGTAGGTACAAAACTGTACTTTTTGTACCTACCATAAATGTAGATGTTCGAATGTATACACTGCTGCAGTCCAGGTTACCCTCCCTCCGTCCCCTCTTACTGGCTGGTACGTACCTATGTCTTCAACCCTTACTGCCTATGGGGAGTATTTGGTGGTAGCTGTAAGTTGTCTTTTGCTTTTCTTATGCATGTTTTATTAGCAATTGGAATTGCCTACCTATTTAGAGGCACCTGACATGTGGGGCAAGAAAAACCTGAAGAAAATGGCATCGGCTGCATCTTGTATACCCCTGTCGCACTGACGTCAGGGAGGAGGCGACAGCAACCGACGCCGGACCAAGACTTTGGAACTCAGGCCGACTGGGGAATGGCCTGATGGCAAGATAACTCAAGTGTAATGACTGCAGCAGTGTACACACTCGAACATCTACATTTATGGTAGGTACAAAACTGTACTTTCCTCCTAGTTCCTAGGAATATTGTTACTCCTGGGGCTTTTCATTTCTGAGGTATGTACATCCATACATCACCTTCATGTCCTACGCCTTGAGCTGGGAGCACATGTGTGACCTACAACATCTATATATTCCTGGGTCTTTGGTAAACTGGCTGGATGTTGACCTGCTCTTGGCAGGGAATCCCTAAGAGTACTGCAGTAGTAAAGAGAAAGACATCTACCATTATGGTAAGATTTTGCACAACTGTACTTTCTACTGTGTGAAAGCAACTCCTCCAATCCAGCATTGGTTGCTAGTTATTTTCTGGTCAGGCAGGTATATGGTTCTCATTTGTCAGCAGTGTAGATCTTGGCTTTGTAGGAGCTGTGGTGATGTAAAAGGCTTACTGACTAAGCAGTGTTAAGTATTTGGCATTTGATGTCATTATGTGTGCAGACATTAGGCATGTGTGTGTGTGCCCGTTTATAGAGCTTTTGAGAGAAAAATTCTGTAAAAAGTTTAAGTCCTTGTAAATCAGATGATATAATAAAAATGTTTCATTTAACAGGCAGTTATTCTTATTTTTGTTTTCCATTTTAAAAAATACACATGTATTTTGTAAAATATAATGGGGAGTATGTTGAGTAGAGGAATGCTGTAAATTAGCACTTATCCACATTTCTGTTTATTGTGGCGTCTGCTGGAAGTAATTTTGTCAAAAAAGATATTAGTTTACTTTCTATGGCATAAATATAGATTTGGATGTAGTATTTTTCCCTTTAAGCCTTCTTTTGCGTTAAATTTGAAAGCCTCTGCATATTAAGGGAAAGTTTTTTTTTTTAAATATCTACCTTCAGCAGCAAGAAGTTTTTTTAAATATGAGGGAATTTTGCATCAATAGTCAGTGTATTGGGAAGTTTCGAGAGGAGAAATTTTGTGTGTTAATAATACATGAACAGGCGATAACTTTTTTTTAAGAAAGATGAAGTAACACTAGGAGATTGAGAGAATCCATCTCTGGAAAAGGAGCCAGTAACGCTCATTGTGCTCTGTATGCCTTCAGGAATAGTGGATCAAACTGTAGGACGTCTTTCGTTGTTATGAGAAGCTGAGTATTGAATGCTGCTGTGCTGCCTAGCTTCAGAGCTGTAGCATGCTCATCTTGTGCTGGTGCCATTCCCTGATCACACTCCTCTCCGGAACAAAAAAGACCTTTATCAGTCTGGATGGTGCACTTAACCTAAGGAGCAAGGCAGATCCTAATCCCATTTCTCCACCCTTCAACCTTTAAGCTGAGGAGTTTAAAAAAATCCTTACTTTCTTCTTTAATAACTATAATGAGCATCTTGCTACAAGTTATCTGGAGTTCTGACCACAAAAACAGTATTCAGAAATACTGGTGCAGACATGAATATCGATCGTGTTCCCACTGTGTTGCACCCAGGGTTGCTGCTCCCTTTGCCTCACCCTACACAAGTCTCTGCTTAACTTAAGAATTTCTTTCCATATCCTGCTTGTAATGCATTGCCATTTTATCTAGTTCCAAGGAGAAATGGCACATTATTTATCAACTGGGACTATTTTCTTATAAAGCCATTCATTCCGATACGAGAGAGAGATCAAGATATTTGACTAAATGAAGACAATCATTCAGCCAGATGTCGAGTCACTGTACCATTTTGAGCTCCACCTGCATAATTCTTGAATGGTATTGAATAAATAGTGTTCGATCAATAGACTATTTCATCCATTAATCTGTTGATGTATTTTCATTTGTTAACCAAATTAGTCTGGGAGTTCAAAACCCTTTTTCACTCTAGTCTCTGGAAGAAAAACTCCACAAGCTACGTAAGTGTTTGCTTACACAAATGCATACATACAATAACATATATGTTGCAAAATAGGTAAGGAAATTGACAGTGTTTGTAACTTGCATATTAAAAATTCATTGACAGTGTTTACTTGCATATTACAAATTCAAACAGGCTTGTTTACAGCTGAGGCAAAACAGTTTTGTAATAGAGTTGAAGGTCCACGGAACATGTTATTTATTTATTTATTTAACACCTTCATTGAATTATCACTTGTGACAGGCAAATTTACATTTATATAAAAGGGATCAAACTGTATTAACAAATTTACATTTACAAACATTATGCTTCACATATATTGCTATATATCATATAATCTAAACAACATTACATAAATTAAGTTCACATAACATGCTATGTTGTGTATATAAAGTACATTTAATGGTATGATCTGACTTTATTTATTTACAGTTGTTTACCGGGATAGTCCGACTGGGCTAGCATCCCATTTTTTAGAGGAGGCCCGGGGGGAAAAGCTCCAAGAAAAAACTGGCAAGAATACAAAATACAAAAAAAAAAAAAAACAGAAGATTGCAATATACAGATTAAACAGTATATATAAAATGTAAAGAATTAACATTATTAACTGAATTAACAAAAAATAATGCAGGTGCAATGTGTACAAAGTTTAGCAGTGCCAACAAATTGTTGGCAGATGCATGCTATAGTTGATTTCAACTACAGTGAAACTTTTGACGTGCTTTATATGCTTATCGGAAGTGTAGATATTTTGACGCCATTTACTTTTAAACCAAATACCGAATGGTTAACCCATAAAGAACAAAGGTTTGTCAGAACTCTTTTCAGTCATCTTAGTTAAGGGTGTCCTTAAAAAAAAACACTTGGAAATTACCTATTTCTGTGAGAGAGAATATGGCCTGCTTTGATATGCCCATAGCATGGATTTCCATATGATGTCTTCCAGGAGACCTCTCACCAGCTAGTTTTTTAATTTTGTCAAGCTTCTGCAGCTGTAGAGAGGACTGCCATCTTATCCTTTGCTATACTCATCTCTTTGGTAGGAGTAAGGGGCACAGTTGTCTGTGGGATCCCCTGATTTGACACCATGGACTCTCCTTAATTGGTCCTAACCATTCAGAATTTAGTACTTTTCCTGTAATACACCTCATTTAGGGATGTCATCTTGCTATAATGTAACAATCTTGTTTACAGAAGTTTGCTTTATGAAGAGCTCCCCCACCCCTGTCCTTTTTTTTTTTTTTTTTTTTTTGTTATCAGTTCTTAATGTTTTTGGTGAAGTCATACATTTACGTTTATCAGCTGTGCAGCTGGCCATCACAAGCCACTGAAGACCACCGTTTGCATTGCTTGTAGTGTCTTAAGGAATAGTAGTTTTAAAAGCCTCTGCAAATGCAGTAGTTTTTACACTGCTTGGCTAAGGAGTGAAAAGTTATCCAACCATCATCTTGGTCTTCAGGTTCTAAGACTCTCTCCTTGCACATACATAACTTGGATGTTCCTTGTCATAGTTACAGGTGTAAGTAGGAATATTGCACAAAGATGTACCTTACAAAAAGGTTAAGGCCTGAACCTTCCCGAATTAAGCCCGGTGCTCAGTCAGGCCCCATCCACTTTTTGGTACAGCTGGTAAGTATGCCTTCAACTGTCTTCATCTCAAACCAAGCCTTGCCTCTTGTTCTGGTTGATATGCTTTTCCTGCTGATGTACTTGCTACATGTTCTGTTCCACATCAGCCAGTTAAAACCAAGGGTTTTGCTTCTGACTCTAAAGTCCTTAAATCTGGTTCAAAGGCTCTTCCTCAGTATTGCTTATGAGACTGTTGTGCGGTACTTGGTCAGAAGGAAACAAGCTCAAACCCCATCTGCAAGGGATACATTTGTTTGACATTGAACTATGGACAAGGGGGTGTCCGTCATTCAGTTTTGACATTCCTAAGGAAATGAATGAGCTCACAGTGGACATGTCTGGAAAGTGTGTTCTGAAAGTGGCAGTGGTTGGGGATTGTTCGGTGTGCAAGTCATGAAAATGTCTTTTAGCTATTAAAGGTGAACACATATCCATTATTTCAAATTTAAAAAAGCTGGGTCTGAATAGTTTTTACCCTGTTTGGGTAGTACAGCCACCATAGTTGCCCCCCACCCCCAAGACTAACAAAACATTCCATATCTTTATCACTCTCTTCTCTCCTAACTTCCTGAGGAAAACAGTTTTTGTTTTTAGTGGCTTTGATTGCACAACACTGTTTTTTTTCCCGTCCTGTAATGGCTATTGTTAAGCCTCATCTTCCTGTGATCTTAGCACAAGTAAGTCTTCCAGTAATACTTCCATTTCTGTTTTTTCTTGGATTCACCATTCATCTGCTGTGTGCAGATTTTCCTAAAGTTTCAGAAATCTCAATAATATCACTGTAGGATCTCTGGTTATTCATGTCTCCCTAAGCTTGGTGATGACCTTTTCTACTTTCTGTTGCCCAAGTCTTTGTGGTAAAAGTTTTTGTACTTTGGAATTATCAAAAAGTACTTGCTTATTAACAACATTATTAAACTCTGGCATGTTACCCAAATAATCCCATTATTTTCCGTTTAGCACTTTGCAGATGTTCTTCGTGTTTCACTGTTGCAGTCATCACACTTAGGCTATCCTGCCAGGAGTAGCCCTCATTTGGCCCAAATACCAGAGGCTTAACATTTCTGCGTTGGTTGCTGTCGCTTTAGGACTGACGTCAGGATGTCCTTTAAGGATGCATCTGCAGTCCTTACAAATGGGTTGTCCTGTCGTCAGGCAGCCCTTTGGTCGGCCGGATTCCAAAGTCTGGGTCTGGCCTCGGCTGGTGTCGCACTTCACCCGACGTCATAGCTGCAGTTCTTCGGGTATAAAGGCATCAGCCGATGCCATTTTCCTCGGTCTTTCTTGCCGCGTGGCACCCGAATAAAAGCTGTTCGCAAGTGCCGGTCGGTCAGAACCAGAGATTACTACTACAAGTACCGAAGACTTCTAAAAAGCTAAGTACCCCGTTGGGGACTCTTTCTTGCCTCAGCCGATGTCAGAAAAAGTGAATAACTGTTCAACTTGTGGGAAACAAATACCTCATAAAGATTTCCACTCTTACTGCTTACCTTGCTTAGGCCCAGACCACGACGTAGCAGCTTGTCTAGCCTGTGCTTCTTTCAACCGACGGATGCTTAGACGTCGGTCGGAATTTGCTGAAGAGTTTTTTGGCTCCAATTTTGCTTACATTATGCCGTCGGATCCTCCGACTACGCAAATTTCTAAAAAGCGCAAGGAAAAGGACCGACACTCGCGGTCCGCGGTTTCGGCGAAACCGGTTAAGCCAACCGCAAGTGTCTCGGTTTCGGCTGAAACAGAGTCCACGGTTCTTCCTTCGGCCGAAAGCTTGCCACTTACCAAGGCCTCATCCAGCTTGGCTGAATCTGCTACTGAAATCCCACCTGCTCTTGCAGGTTCACAGGATTTATCTGATACTATTCCTTTGGATATTTCTACCCCTGCCCGTGGAGCTGCTAAGCCTCCTGCATCCATGTCGATTAAGGCCTTTGCCAGGGCTAAAGCAGCAAAAACTACAAAATCTGTGCCTGCTAAGACCCCCTCTCACAGGCCTAGCTCTAGTTCACAAATGCTTAGTCTAGCAGAGGATCTCATTTCTTTGATCCGGGGATCCCAACCACATCCAGACAGGGCCTCTCACCCACCTCCAGAGAAGAGGACTAGAGGAGAGCCCCCTGAGCCAGTTTCTTCAGATGGCTCCTCTGATGAATCAGATAATTCAAACCCTCCAGAGGGCCCTTTTCTCCTTATGAGGACTCTGATGCAGAAGAGTCCATTCCTTCTGCCTCTCCGCCTGAGGAATTTTCTTTTGGGGAAACCTTGCATGCTATGAGGGAACAATTTCAATGGCAGGGCCAGGATTTTTCAGACTCTAGGAAAAGGCTTAGAACCTTTTTGCATTTGCCACAGCATAGGCCTTTAGCCATTCCTCCAGTCCTTACTGTTGTGGATGATGCTTTTAATGATGCTTGTACTGCTCCTGATTCTCTTCCTCCGGCCCCTGCTAAGCCCGATAGGTACTACAGGGTTCCGGACACACATTATCATTTGTATAAGGCCCCTTTGACAGATCCCGAAACTATCTTCCAGGGACCCAAGGCTGTAGCAGCTACTTCTACTAAAAACCCCCTCCCCTCTGAAAGGGAATCTAGGGCCTTAGAGAGATGGGGTAAAAAAGTTTACACTTCTGCTACTTTAGGGCCTTGAACTGTCAATTCCACATGATTCAGTATCAGGAATTTATGTTAGACCAATTAACTAAAAAACTGTCCTCGGATGAACCATTAGACAAAAAATCTGTACAGGAAATGGTACATAACATTCAGCAGGTCAGTAATCATTCCTTAAAATGCGGCTATGATGCACTGGAGGCTTCCTTTAGATCAGCCATGACTGGCACAGTGATCAGAAGACATGCATGGTTAAAAGAGCAGTCCTTACCAGACCATGTTAAATCAAAGCTCCTAGATGCTCCCATGGATAAGCTCAATTTGTTTGGCTCCCCTGCGCAGCAGGTGCTGAAGAAGGTGGAAGAGAAAGCAAAATCTGTCCAGACAGTCAAGGATTTCTTGCAGGTCCAGCCTCCAAGGTTTAGCAGGAACTGGCCTTCCAAGAATTGGTCCTTTCCAGACACCTCCAGAGCTCTGAGAGGCAGGAATAGGCTCAAGAGGCAGGGGTCAATCCAGAGGTGCCTACAGGGGCGCCAGTGGCAGGCTAACAACCAGCGAGGTACAGCCACAGATCCAGCCACCACCACTTCCACAGGACAATCGCAGTGACTTGGCTCTGGCACCACCTACCAGGGAACAACTAGAGGCACCCTTAGGCGGGAAGCTAGCCTTATTTTCAGTAAACTGGCATTACATCACAGGAGACAAATGGATTTTACAGACAATAGACCAAGGTTACAGGTTTCACTTCCATACTCTACCAAGGAAGAGAGGAATGCCAAACCTACCTCCAAATCAGAAGACAGAAGCTCTAGAACAAATAACTCACTTACTAAGGATGAGAGCTGTAGAAAGGGTACCATCTATGGAACAAGGGCAAGGATTTTACTCCAGACTCTTCCTGGTACCAAGAAAAGAAAACCAATGGAGACCTATTCTCGACCTGTCCGCTTTAAACACATACCTCATTGTTCCAAAATTCAAAATGCTGACCCTACAGCAGCTTCTTCCCATGCTGGGCAAGGAGACTTGGCTGGTAACTCTAGATCTCAAGGAGGCATACCTGCACGTCCCCATACGACCAAATTGCAGAAGATACCTCAGATTTCTTGCAGGATCAGAGCATTATCAATTATCAGCATTGCCCTTTGGCTTATCTACTGCGCCCAGAGTGTTCACGAAATGCCTGGCATCAGTAATTGCTCATTGCAGGCTCCAGGGAATTCAAATTTACCCTTACCTGGACGACTGCCTGTTACAAGCGGACAACAAAAACAAATTAACAAAAGATTTGGAAAGGGTCATTCATCTACTACAAGCCCTGGGATACACAGTCAATATAAAAAAGTCAAGGCTGATACCATCCCAAAGGATAACCTTCTTGGGTGCAGATCTGGACACATCAAAACAAATGGCATTCCTGACAGTAGAAAAACAGGAGCAACTCCCTTTCTACTTCATGGCATTAACAAAGCAGAACCAGCTAACAGCAAGAAAAGTCCTGCAAGCTCTCGGTTACATGGCATCCTGCATAATATTGATTCCACATGCCAGACTACATATGAGAAAGTTACAGTGGTACCTAAGGAATTTATGGTCTCAGCACAAGCACAGCCTAGAAACCCAAATTCCAATAATTCCATGCCTGAAACAAGAATTCCAATGGTGGGCTCAGGCCTGTCAATCAAACAAGGGACTGCCCTTCCACAGCACTCAACCAAGCCAGACCATCACAACAGACGCCTCAGACCTCGGTTGGGGCACACATGCTGGACAAGTGCATACAAGGCTTATGGACTCAAGACCAGCTGCACCTACACATAAATCAAAAGGAAATGCTGGCAGTAAAACTGGCAATTCAGGCATTCAGACCATTTCTTCGACAGGGTCAACTGCTGATAAGGACGGACAACACCACAGTTATGTGGTACATCAACAAACAGGGAGGCACACATTCATACCCTCTATGCCGGATGGCAATGGACCTCTGGAATGTGGCACTGAGCTTCAACATTCAGCTACAAGCAATTTTTGTGCCAGGAAAAGAAAATATACTAGCAGACATCCTAAGCAGAACTACCACGGATGCCCATGAATGGATGCTGCATCCGGACATCTTCAAAACCATTACAGGGAAATGGGGACTACCAGAAATAGACTTACTTGCATCCCCACACAATCACCAACTGAAAAAATTCTGCACAAGGACGTACCACCCACTTGCTTGGAAAGTGGACTCCCTATCTTTCAGTTGGAAAAACCTGACAGCATATGCATTCCCACCTCTTCCCTTGATGCACAAGGTGCTATTGAAGATCAAAGAAGACCGTCCAAGGATCATCCTGATAGCTCCAGACTGGCCAAGGCAACATTGGTACCCATTACTGAGGAGTATGTCTCGGGAACAAATATGGCCTCTGCCCCTAGTTCCCTTGCTGTTAACACAGAACAACTTCAAAACCCTGCATCCAAACCTGAGAACACTGCAGCTGGCTGCCTGGAACATTGCATAAGACCAAATAACCCAGATTTATCTCAAAGGGTTAAAGACATTATCTTGGAGGCTCGCAGACCCTCAACAAGAAAAAATTATTCAGCAAAATGGAAAAGATATCTCATTTGGAGTACTGCAAAAGGAGAGAATGTGTCACCGGTAAACATAGCTAACATCCTGGAATACTTGGCAGAGCTCTTCCACAACGGCCTATCCTATTCTTCCATTAAGATTCATGCATCAGCTATTTCAGCAGAATACAACTTGGATCCTCCAGTCTTCTCACATCCTCTGCTCAGGCAGTTTCTGAGAGGGATTAAAAATGTAAAGCCACCTAGGAAGCCACCATTGCCAGAATGGGACTTGAACTTTATGCTAGAAAAGTTGACACTCCCTCCTTTCGAGCCAGCAGCAACAGCAGAATTACACTACTTATCATGGAAAACTGCTTTCCTGCTTGCAATCACTTCAGCAAGAAGGGTATCTGAGCTACAGGCATTAATGGCAGTACAGCCCTTCCTGATCTTCCATCAAGATAGTGTCCATGAGAACTAATCCTACTTTTATGCCAAAGGTGGTCTCCAGGGTATCTTTAAATCAAGCTATCCACCTACCTACATTCTTCCCCAACCCACAGAACAGGGGAGAAAGACTGTTGTATACCTTGGATGTACATAGACAATTACGTTACTACCTGGACAGGACCAAGAGCAATAGAAAAACTGACCAGCTACTGGTAGCATATGCAACAGGAATGGAAGGAAAAGCAATTTCAAAACAGACAATCTCTAAGTGGATAGGAAATTGCATTAGATTTTGTTACTCCTACCATGGGAAGAAAACTCCAGAAAACATCAGGCCTCATTCTACAAGGGCTACAGCCACTACCACAGCTTTTACGAGGAGTGGCTACCAAAGACATTTTAGAGGCTGCTACTTGGAGCTCCGTGCATACATTTGCCAAGCATTATAATTTACCTTTATACTCCAGATCCCGAGCAGGTTTTGCCACTGCTGTTTTGCAAGGGATCTTAACTACACCATAATCTTATTTCTCCTCCTCCCCCAGTTTGGCTATGGTATTCTACCCATTTGTAAGGACTGCAGATGCATCCTTGAAGGACATAGTACAGTTTTGTACCTACCATAAATGTAGATGTCCGATAGGCATGCATCTGCAGTCAGGATTACCCACCCTCCTTCCCCTCTGTGGTACTCCTAGGGTATTTTCCCATCTTGTAGCTAGCTTGGGGAATCTATTATGGTGTATTTGTTTGTATATATGTACATACATGCTTATTTTTTGTTTGCTCTCTACTATTTGGAACCATTTGCATTTATCCAAATTTAGCCTTCCTAGAGGGCACCTGGCATCTGGGGCAAGAAACACTGAGGAAAATGGCGTCGGCTGATGCCTTTATACCCGAAGAACTGCAGCTATGATGTCGGGTGAAGTGCGACACCAGCCGAGGCCAGACCCAGACTTTGGAATCCGGCCGACCGAAGGGCTGCCTGACGACAGGACAACCCATTTGTAAGGACTGCAGATGCATGCCTATCGGACATCTACATTTATGGTAGGTACAAAACTGTACTTTGTCCGTGGTATAAAAACAGGCAGCCAACACCATTACATCAGTCTTTTTTGCCGAGGAGCCTGAAGCAGAAACAGTTCGCATGAGTGCCGGTCGGCCGCTACCTGAGTTTTCATTTCCGAAATTGAAGTTGAAGTCTTCTAAAGGTAAGTACCCTGTTGGGGATCCTTTTTTCTTGCTCTAACCGATGTCAGAAAAAGTTAACAATTGTCTTGCCTGTGGAAAGCAAATACCATACCGAGATTTCCATTCTTACTGAGTCACCTGTTTAGACCCAGACCACGACGTACCTTGCTGCCAGTTTTGTGCTTTGTTCAGCACCCGAACTATTCATCGTCGGGCCTTTATTTTAGCTAAATACTTTTGCTCTCAATCTCCGTATTCCAAAATGGCTTCGGTAAGCCGTCAGACTACTGATCTTTCGAAAAAACATAAGGATAAAGACAGAGACAGACCGCACAGGTCCAAAACTGCTGATGACGCTTCCGTTAAGTTAGTAACCAGTTCGCCAGTACTCAGTGAGGCGCTTTTGCAGCCCCTGATGCCCACTTCGATGGGTTTGCAGGCCGCTACCAAGACCCGTTTGGAGTCCGGTATGCCGCGAGACTTCATAGGTTCATAGGTTGGTACTAGGCTATCAGCCCTAGGGCCTGTACAAGCCTAGCCATAATAATTCCCTGGCTATTTCTTCCCACACTATTTACTTCCCTGGACCCCTGTCTAGCAGAGCGACTTACGTGATCCCCGGGGTGAATTTCCTTTCTCCCATCCAATCGTCAAGGTTCCTTTTGAAGAGGGCCAAAGAGGCACTGTGCTTGACATGTATGGACAATCTATTCCAGAGTCTTGGGAGTCTCTGGGTCAGGAACCTATCCCTACAGCATGTTTTGTTTATTGTGATGACAAGGTTTAGATCCCTGGAGTGTGTGGCTCTGAGGGATTGGGATTTCTTTAAGTGTAGCATGTCCAACAGCTCTGTGTTTGACATGGCCTTTGAGTAGACGATATGCGACAAGAGTATAGCTGGAGTTTTTTAAGGTGGTTAGCATAGAGCATCTGCTTTAGGCCTGCGATTCTTTTAGTGAGGTATTTCTGCGGCCTTTCCAGTTGTTGCAGATGTCTTGAGAGGTACATACCAAACTGGGCATTGTATTCTATAATGGGTCTAATGAGGGATGAGTACAGTGGGACAATGACCTCCTTTTTTCTGGATGAGGTGTGCCACATAGAAGGATTTCCTGACTGTTGTGGCAATGTGGTTATTGAAGGTGAGACCACTGTCCACCTGTGTCCCTAAGTCTCTTATCACACTTTCAATGTTTAGTGTACTGCCACCTATATGGTAATTCACGGGTACATGTTTTTTCACAAAGGGGATAACTATACATTTCTTGGCATTGAGCTTGAGCCCATGCCTCTGGCACCAAGCATCTGTTTCTGTAAGGCCCTTTTGTAGAATATTCACATCATTTGGGAATTCAGTAATGGCTCCCAGTTTGCAGTCATCTGCGAACTTTGTTAGCCAGAGTCCCTTAGTGTTGGCCTGTACTTCAGAGAAGTAGATGCCAAACAAGAGCGGTCCCAGGACTGAACCCTGAGGTACTCCACTTGTCACTTGTCTGGAGCTGGATTTGGAGTCGGCTACATTTACAGTGTGGGTTCTATCAGTAAGCCAGTTAGCAACCCATTGGGTGACATAGGGATTAATGCCCAGCTTAGTAAGTTTATCAATGATTCCAGAGTGGGGGATGGTGTCAAAGGCCTTGGCAAGGTCTAGATAGGCAATGTGAACCACCTTACCCTTGTCCATGGCTTTGGAGACCAATTCAAAGAAGTCAGTCAGGTTCAGGAGACAAGATCGGCCCTTCATGAACCCAAACTGGGTGGGGTCCAGTGTTTGAAGGTTGCCAATGTCTTTGTTTATAAGTTCCATGATAGTACGCTCCATGGCCTTGCAGATAAGGCTTGTCAGACTGATGGGACGGTAGTTTCCGGGATCCAAGGTGGATCCCCCCTTGTGGAGTGGAATAACTGTAGCTCTGCACCACTCAGTGGGCACGAAACCTGAGGTGAGGCTTTTATTAAACATGACACTTAGGTGATGTGCCAGTTCATATTGTAGTACACAGCCCGGGATGTCATCTGGTCCCATGGATGCTGTATTCTTAGCTTTGGAGAGTGTGTTTTTTTTACCTGTGTGGCCGTTGTCACCGGAATTTGACATTCTTCCAGTATTGAGATGGGCCATTTAGGGGGTGAGAGGGGAGTGAAGCTGGCACTGAATCGATCTGCCAGGATATTGGCAATATCCTTGGGATCAGTATATTTAATGCCATTCTGTTTTAGCTCAGAGCAGATCTGAGCATTGCCATTTAGATTCTTGACATAATTATAGAATGCCTTGTGGTTCTCTTTGGAATCTTTGGCAATTTTATTTCCGTAACTAGCTTTGGAGGATTTTATGAGGAATCTCAGTTTCTTACTGAGGCTGGTCAGGGAGTTTTTTGCATCCTGGGATTTTCCTCTTTTTTGCAACAGTTTCTTCCTTTTGTTGTAAAGTTTGTTTATGGCAGGGGGACCACCAGATTGGCTTCCTTTTTTTGGATGAGAGCATCTTGGTTCTATTTGGGATGGCACGATTCATGCAGGAGTGGATGTGCCCATACAGTGCCTTAGTGTAGGATTCAGCAGTTGAACTTTCAGTTCCTGTCTGCATGGGTGTCATGAATTTTGTCACTTCTGACTTGAAGAGCATGAAGTTGGCTTTGGATAAGTTTTTTATGGAGGTTTCCTTACTGGGGGGTGGGGGTGGGATGTGGATGTTAAGGGCGATTATCTTATGGTCAGATCTGACTAATGAGGGGGTGACCACAGGTGTGGAGCATCGATTTCCCATGTTGTTAATGACCAGGTCTAGGATATTGGAGCCCCAGGTGGAACTATGGATTAGTTGATCTAGGCCATTGGAATTTATGAATTTCAAGAACCGTTGGACAAAGATGTTGGTACATGAGTAGTTTTCCCAGTTAATGGCAGGGTAGTTAAAATCACCCAGTATTAGGGTGTTTGGTTCTATCTTAATATTTTCCAGTATGTTTAGAAAGGTGTAGTGAGAATCTTGGGGCATGGTGGGGGATCTGTAGCAAGCTACAATTTGGATTGCAGTCTTACCTAGTGTTAGTTGCACCTGGAGAATTTCAGATGCATTGTGTTGGGCAACAAGCCTAGTGGTGTGAATATCCTTGGTGAATATTGACACTCCTCCACCTTTAGTGTTTTGGTCCTGGTTTGGTGGCCGAAAAGTGTGGTAAGAGTTGTAGCCTGGTATTGCAGGGGTGCTTTCTGGAGCCTTGAACCACGTCTCAGTTACTGCACAGATATTGATGTTCTCCATTTTTAGGAGTGCCTCGAGAGAGTGCATTTTGAGGTTTAGACTTCTAGCATAGAGTAGCATTACCTTCAGATTTTGCAGAATGACTACAGAACCTGCGGATGTCTCTACCTTGGATGGGTCCGGAGCCACTGTGCAGACACCGGCTTCTGAAGAAGTTTTTAGCACTACTGATATTCGACACAAACCAACAACTTCTTTCATGCCTTCAGTTCTTTCTAAAACTACCGAGTTTCTAAGGCCAAGAGTATGAGCTACGCCTAAAAAAACTATGACCCTAACTCAAGCGCCTGCTTCCTTGCCACCATCACAGATGCTTAAAATGTCAGAATACCATATCATGCTGATTAGGGGAAGCCAGCCTTCCCCTGCTAAAAGAAAGAGACTTGTCCCCAGCAGCTTTAACTGACCAAGAGTCCGACTCTGAGGTTTCTGATTATGAAGACATGCCCTTATCTGCCTATGAGGATTCAGATGCAGAGGAGTCAATTCCTTCTGCCTCCCCTTCAGAGGATTTTTCTTTTGATGAAGTCCTACATACTTTGAGAGAGCATTTCCATTGGGAATGCCAGGATTATCCTCAGTCCAAAAAGAGACTCAGGGAATTTTTAGATTTACCACAGCACAGACCCTTATCTATCCCTTCTGTTCTGGATGTTGTGGATGATGTCTTTATGGAATCCAGTCTAATTCCTGATACTTTACCCCTTGCTCCCAGGAAACCTGACCGGTACTACAGAGTCCCTGACTCACACAAATTTCTCTTCAAAAATCCTCCTGCTGAACCAGAGGTCATCTCCCAAGGACCTAAAGGAATAAAAGCAAGTACAGCTAAGAATCCCACCTCCTTGGAGAGGGATTCCTGAGCTTTAGACAGATGGGGTAAAAAAGTATACACCTCTGCAACTCTTGCCATTAGAGCATTAAATTGTCAGTTCCACATGCTGAAATACCAGCGACATACTATGAAACTTATTAAGCAAAAATTATCTACCTTCCCTGACTGTGCAGAAAATAAAGAATTACAGGAGTTTAAGCATTCTGCAAGCCAAGTCAGCAAGCATACCCTGCAATGTGGGTTTGACGTCCTAGAAGCATCTTGCAGGGCAGCAGTTACAGGTTCTGTACTTACAAGGCATATTTGGCTTAAGGAGCAGATGTTGCCAGACCAAGTCAAATCAAAATTATTGGACACACCTCTGAACAAGGACAACCTGTTTGGCACCAAAACAGAAAAGGTTTTGAAAAAGATTGAAGAAAAGGCTAAGTCTATGCAGACAGTCAAAGATTTTTTGCAAGTGCAGCCCCCAAGATTCAGTAGGCATTGTCCCTCAAAACATTGGTCCTTTCCATCCCCCTCAAGCCACTTCAAACTAGACCTAGGGGAAACAGAACCCCCAGACTACAGTCTCTGGGTATGCAGAGATCTAAGCAATGGAATACCTCCACTTCTAAAACAGGGAGTGCTAAGCTACCCCCTTATGGAAAGAATTCACAATGACTCCTCAACTCCTCCCCTCACCTTTGCCCAATTGCTCCTGCCCCTAGGAGGAAAACTTGCCCACCATGCAAAAGCTGGACCTCCATCACCAACGATCGATGGGTCCTCAACATAGTATCCCAGGGGTACAAATTTTATTTCCACACACTGCCAACCGCAAAAGGGTTCCCAGACCTTCCTCCAAACCAGTGGGTAGAGGCACAAAACCAAGTTCAGTCCCTGCTCTCCATAAGGGTAATTCAGCCTGTTCCTGCAGAACAGATAGGCCAAGGCTTTTATTCCAGACTTTTCCTGGTACCCAGAAAAGAGGGCACCTGGCGCCCAATCTTAGATCTATCCAAACACCTTCCTGGTGGTACCAAAATTCAAAATGCCCACCCTACAGCAGCTTCTCACTATGCTATCCAAAGATGCCTGATTAACCACCCTAGACCTAAATGAGGCCTGTCTGCACATCCCAGTCAGGGACTCCTGCAGGAAATATGTAAGTTTCAGGACAGGATCTATGCATTATCAGCTCTCTGCACTTTGGCTTATCCACTGCTCCCAGAGTTTTCACCAAATGCTTGGCTCCAGCCATTGCCTATTGCAGACAGAGAAATATTCAAATTTACCCCTACTTGGACCATTGCCTGATTCAAGTCAGACAGTCAGGAAAAACTGTTGCAGCACCTGACATTTGTAAAGGACCTTCTAACCTCCCTGGGGTACACTGTCAACGAAAATAAATCCAAACTAGTCTCCAGTCAAAAACTTGTATTCCTGGGCGCAAGCTTGGACAAAGCATCCCAGATGGCATTCCTTACTCTAGAAAACCAAGTCTGTCTGACAGGCTACTTCTCTCAAATGGTCACCAGAACCCAGCTATCAGCAAGGAAAATCCTGCAAGCTCTAGGGTTCATGGCCTCCTGCATTCTAATTCCATACGCCAGACTGCATATGAGGAAATTTCAATGGTACTGAAAAAGTTTTTGTTGCCAACATTCTCAGGACCTGGAAACTATCATACCTATGATACCTTGCGCAAGAAAAGAGTTCCTTTGGTGGGCAGCAGCATGAAACCACAAAAATGGGCTTCCCTTTACACAACCCCACGCTGCCCAGGCCTTAACCACAGATGCATAGGACTATGCCTGGGGTGCACCTCTGGACGGCAGTTGCATTCAGGGCCATTGGAGCCCAAATCAAATTCATCTGCACATCAACTAAAAAGAGATGCTAGCTGTTCAGCACGCTCTGACAGCTTTCAGATTCCTACTCTGTCCGGGGCCTGTACTAATAAAAACCAACACCACCACAGTGATGTGGTACATCAACAAGCAGGGGGAAACCCACTCTTACCCACTCTGCAGGCTAGCCATGACCCTGTGGAACATGGCCTCAGCCATGCATGTTCACGTGCAAGCTCAATTCCTGCCAGGCAACCAAAACTCTCTGGCAGACAACTTAAGCAGAAATTTCCTAGACCCACATGAGTGGCAAATAGACCACAACACCTTCAGCCTTGTAATTCAGAAATGGGGTACCCCGAAGGTGGATCTTTTTGCCTCCCCCTGCAACCACCAGCTTAGCAAATTCTGCACCAGGGAACCTCACAGCAAGGCCTGGAAAGTGGTTGCCCTATCCTTCAATTGGGTAAACCTGTCAATCTATGCATTTTTCACCTCTACATCTTCTTACAAGAGTATTACTTAAGATAAGGGAGGAAAGACCAAGGGCTATCCTGATTGCCCCAGACTGTCCACACCAACATTGGTACCCACTACTGTGCAGTCTGTCACCGTTGCCTACATGGTACCTCCCCCAGATCCCAAATCTCCTGATCAGCAGGAGGGACATTTCTTGCATCCGCAATTGCAGACCCTGAACCTTGCAGCCTGGCTTATTCCTTGACTTCTCCTCCAGTGGCCAGCCTTAGCAAGCAGGTACTAGATGTCATATGTGAAGCCAGACCACTCAGTACAAGAAAATCCTATGCTGCCAAGTAGAAAAGGTATTGTTCCTAGATCTGCACTTAAGGAGTGGATCCAGCACAGCCCTCCTTGACTCTCATCCTGGATTACATAGTAGACCTACTTCACACGGGCCTATCCTTCTATTCCATTAAGATCCATGGCTCTGCCATATCTGCTCAGTACAGCACGGAGCCACCTCTCTTCTCACACCCTCTCATCAAGCAGTTCATGAGAGGGGCTAGCAACTTAAGGCCCCCAAGAAGAGCCCCTACCCCTGCTTGAGACCTTAACTACCCACACTACTTACGCTACCCCCCTCTCTTTGAGCCTGAAGCATCAGCAGAGTTAAAATTCCTCTCTTGTAAAACAGCCTTGCTTCTGGCCATCACTTCCGATAGAGTGTCTGGGCTACAAGCACTTATGGCTGTGGAACCCTTCATTATCTTTCATGGTGACAGGGTCTCCCTCAGGACTAACCCATCTTTCATGTCTGAAGTGGTGTCCAGTGTGGCACTCAACCAATCTATCCAGTTGGCCACCTTTTTTTCCCTAATCCTCACAATAAGGGGGAAAGGATCCTGCACTCTTTAGATGTACACAGACAGCTCAGATTCTACCTTGATAGGACTAAGACCTTTAGGAATTCTGACCAGTTACTAGTCAACCTTGCACCAGGGGCAGAGGGCAAGGCCATATCAAAACAAACCATCGCCAAATGGATAGCACACTGTATCCATTTCTGTTACAAATACCATGGGAAACCACCCCCTCAGGGTGTCGAAACGCATTCCACTAGGGCAACGTCAACCTCTACAGCCTTTCTCAGAGGAGTCCCTACCAGGGACATTCTGGAAGCTGCAACTTGGAGTTCTGTTCATACCTTCACCAAGCATTACCACCTGCCTATCTTTTCCAAATCTAGGAGGGCTTTGCAACCACAGTCTTGCAGGGCATACTAGCCAGCCCCAACTCCTCTTGACTGCCTCCACCCATTCTTCAGCTTTGGGAATCAACCCAAGTGTGATGACTGCAACAGTGAAACGCAAAGAACATAGTACAGTTGTGTACACTTACATTAATGTAGATGTTCGAGTGTATTCACTGTTGCAGTCCTTGTTTCCCACCCTCCAGCCCCCTTGTCTCTCTCTCTTCTTCACTCCTTACAGGGCTGTTGGTATTTATTTTTACTTGTGGTGTTTTTCCACCATAACTTAGCTCCCTAATTGGGGGCTTCTGACATTTGGGGCAAGAAAAACTGATGTAATGGCATCGGCTGCCTGTTCTGCCTGAAGTGACAGCAACTGACGCAGAAATACTAAGCCTCTGGTATTCTGGCCGACTGAGGGCTACCCCTGGCAGGATAACCCACGTGTGATGACTGCAACAGTGAAAATACTCGGAACATCTACATTTATGGCAAGTGTACACAACTGTACTTTGTGTCTCCTCTTCTGCAGAATTCACCTTGTTCTGCAACAGATTGTCAGCCCTGCTAAATAACATTATTAATTTTTTCATTAACTTCCTTTTATTTCTCCCATGTTCTTAAACTCCATTTTCATTTTACTCCACTTACTAGCTGTACCCTTTGAAGCAAATTTTAGCTTTCCTAATAACCCTTGAATCATTTCCACTACGCAGTCCTTACATTTCTCCAACTTTGACAGTTGTCTTGTCTGTGTCTCTTCATTACCGTACTTCTTAAGTTTTATTGAAGCATAATCTGAAATAAGTTATTTATTGTGTCTCAAAGCTGTCTGTTAAATACACAATGCTCCTGTGAAATGTACTTCTCTAGTCTTTGTAGACCAGTCATTGTATCTTGAGGAATAATATGCAAATATGAAAGTTCTTTTTGAGTTCTGTACCAAATATTTTAATGTACTTTAGAAATCCACCCTCTTATTATATTTTTCCTTCTAGGTTTCCTTGATAAATCTTCACTGTTGGGAAATCAAGTTCCAATCTCCACCTGTAAATAATCCTGCTGAAATATTATTTCTCTCCAAATTATCTGGGCTCCATAATAGTGGATTAGATGTTGTCTCCATCCTTCCTTAACTGATTGATCTTTGGATCTGACTTCAGCCACTTTCCATTCTTTTAGATCCAAAGCTCAGGCTCCTCCTCTTACCAATAATAACAATCCTTGTACTGATTTATCTCCGATCTCGTTTGACACTAGAACATGACAGATGCGGATCTTTTATCTCTGTGCTTGTGAAAGGTTTAGGTGACAGATATGATCTTTATTAGTATCCTTTCTGATTACTTTTCAGATAGCTGTAATTGTTAGCTTTATACTTTTTGTGGTTATTGTTGCTGCTAGTTTTGGCTTTGTTAGTATATGGGCCTTTTAGCGATCAGGCTGTCAGAAACTGTCTGGCTCTAAGAAATGTGTACCCTGTGTGGGCATAAAATCGCTCTAAATGTGCCTATTGTTTAGGAGTTGCACACCTAATGTAGGACTGCTTGGCCTGTTCTGCTTCTGGGGCCAGAGCTTTGATGGACAGGTGCTCCACATGGTAAAGTAGCTTCACCCTGCTACTGCTCAGGAAGATGTTCTTCGTGTTTCACTGTTGCAGTCCTCACACTTGGGTTATCTGCCTGCAGGTAGCCCTCATTCGGCCCGAAAACCATAGTCTTGGGATTTCTGCGTCGGATGCTGTCGCTTCTTCCATGACGTGAGGTCGTCAGGGGTATAAAACATGCAGCCGACGCCATTACATCAGCTTTTGTTGCCGAGCAGAGTCCAAAGCAGAAGCAGTTCACAAGTGCCGGTTGGCCACCTCCTGAAATTTTAATTTTTCGAGTTTCAGACCTGAAGTCTTCTAAAAGATTACCACATTGGGGATCCTTTTTTCTTGCTCTAACTGATGTCAGAAAAAAATTAATAATTGTCTTGCCTGTGGAAGCATATACCTCACAGAGATTTTCATTCTTACTGTTTAGGCCCTGACTGTGACATTCCTCGCTGTCGGTTTTGCGCCTTATTCAGTGCCCGAACTATTCGTCGGGCTATTTTTGTCGCTAAATTCTTTCGCTCCTGATGTCCTTCAAGGATGCATCTGCAGTCCTTACATATGGGTTGTCCTGCCTCAGGCAGCCCTTCGGTCGGCCGGATTCCAAAGTCTGGGTCCGGCGTCGGCTGATGTCGCCCCTTTCCCGACATCAGAGCACCTGGGATATAAAAGCGTCAGCCGACGCCATCTTCCTCAGTCTTTCTTGCCGCGCGGTGCCCGAAGCAGAAGCAGTTCGCAAGTGCCGGTCGGCCAGCTCCTGTAATTTCAGCTAACCGAAGACTTCAAAAAGCTAAGTACCCCGTTGGGGACTCTTTCTTGCCTCAGCCGATGTCATCAAACGGTTAAAGTTATAATTGTTTAACTTGTGGGAAACAAATACCTCATAAGGATTTCCACTCTTACTGCCTCCCCTGCCTAGGCCCAGACCACGACGTCTCGGCCTGCGCAGCCTGTGCATCCTTCAATAGACGCACTCTTGGGTATCAGTCGGAGTTTGCAGAGGAATTTTTTGGGGATAGTTACTGTTACAAGATGCCGTCAGAGCTTCCGACTTTTCATTTAACCAAAAAACGGAAGGACAAGGACCGACACACGCGGTCCGTGGTTTCGACCGAAACCACGGCTAGGCCTACCGCGAGTGTCTCGGTTTCTGCTGAAATGGAATCCTTGGTGCTTCCGACCGAAGAAACCGCACAACCGACAACCTCGGTCCCAGAGGCCTCCTCTGAGTCGGTCATAGAATTCCCCTCTGAAACCGGTGCTCTGGAAACGACCGACACCATTCCTCTAGATAAAACCACTCCAGCACGTGGGGCAACCAGGCCTCCTGCATCCATGTCCATTAAGGCATTTACCCGTGCTAAAGCTGCTAAACAGCCAAAATCTCTCCCTCCCAAGGCTATTCCTCAGGGATCCACTACAGGTTCACAGATTTTAAGTCTAGCTGAGGACCTTATTTCCTTAATTAGGGGCTCTCAGCCCCATCTGGACAGGGGCTCTCAACCTCCTCTAGACAAAAGGCCCAGGGTTCAGCACACAGATCCCCGGTCTTCTGATGAGGCCTCAGATGACTCTGCTCTATCAGACTACCAGGAGGAGGCTTTTCCGGCCTACGAGGATTCTGATGCAGAGGAATCTATTCCCTCGGCCTCTCCTCCAGAAGAGTTGTCCTTTGGGGAGACACTTCACTCAATGAGAGAGCATTTCAAATGGCAGGGCCAAGAATTCTCTGATTCCAGAAAGAGGTTAAGGACTTTTTTGCATTTACCTCAGCATAGACCTTTGGCTATTCCTCCTGTTTTAAATGTCATTGATGATGTGTACTCTGAGTCTAGTACTTCTCCAGACTCCCTTCCTCCGGCTCCTATCAAGCCCGATAGGTACTACAGGGTCCCGGACTCGCATCATTTCCTTTACAAGGGCCACTCTGCTGACCCAGAAACTATTTCTCAGGGCCCTAAAGGGGTTGCAACCACCACTACAAAAAAATCCTCTTCCTTCTGAAAGGGAGTCCAGGGCTTTAGAGAGATGGGGTAAAAAAGTGTATACTTCTTCCACTCTCTATGAGGGCATTAAATTGTCAATTCCGTATGATACAGTACCAAGAGTATTTGTTAGATGAATTTCAAAAACTTTCTTCGCCTGAACCCCTAGATCGCAAGGCACTTCAGGATCTGGTACATAACTCTCAACAGGTTAGCAACCATTTCTTGCAGTGTGGTTATGATGCATTGGAAGCTTCATGTAGGTCAGCAATGACAGGTGCAGTCATACGTAGACATGCTTGGCTGAAGGAACAAGCTCTGCCAGACCATGTTAAAGCAAAGCTACTGGATGCTCCGCTGGAAAAACAAAAGTTATTTGGCTCCTCGGCTCAAGAGGTCTTAAAGAAATTTGAGGAAAAGGCTAAATCAGTACAAACAGTCAAAGATTTTCTCCAGGTCCAGCCACCAAGATTCAGCAGAAATTGGCCTTCTAAGAATTGGTCCTTTCCAGACACAGACAGATCTCAAAGAGGCAGAAACAGACGTGCCAGAGGTAGAGGGCAAGTTGGGGGCTCCTACAGAGGGCGTCAATGGCAGGCTCCTAACCAGAGAGGTACTGCAGGGCCTACAACTACTACACAAGGACCATCTCAATGACTTGACTTTGTCCCCGCCAACCAGGTCTCAATTGGAAGCACCTTTGGGTGGAAAGCTATCTTTATTCTCAAAAAATTGGCACAGTATTACAGAAGACAAATGGACACTGCAAATAATAGACAAAAGATACAGGTTCCACTTTCATACATTACCAAAAAGACAAGGCATGCCGAACCTGCCACCAAACCAAAGGGCAGAGGCTTTAAAACAAATTTCCAAACTACTACAAATGAAAGCAATAGAAAGGGTTCCTCTCAACGAACAAGGCCAAGGATTTTATTCCAGACTTTTCCTTGTTCCAAGAAAAGAAAAGCAATGGAGGCCTATTCTGGACTTGTCCGCACTGAATACTTACCTCATTGTGCCAAAATTCAAAATGCTGACCTTACAGCAACTCCTTCCCATGCTGGGCAAGGGGTCATGGCTGGTAACTCTAGACCTCAAGGAGGCATACCTGCATGTCCCTGTCAAACAAAGTTGCAGAAGACACCTCAGATTTCTTGCAGGTTCAGAGCATTATCAATTCTCAGCATTGCCATTTGGCTTATCTACTGCACCCAGAGTATTCACGAAATGCCTGGCATCAGTAATTGCACATTGCAGACTTCAGGGGATTCAAATATACCCATACCTGGACGACTGCCTCATACAAGCGGACAGCCAGCAAACACTGGTAAAACACTTAAACTATGCCATCCGACTACTACAGGCCTTGGGATACACAGTCAACATTCAGAAATCAAGACTTGTTCCATCCCAACGAATAATTTTCCTGGGTGCAAAACTGGATACAAACACCCAGATGGCTTTTCTCACAGAAGAAAAACAAGCACAACTACCGGATTATTTCAGGAATCTGACAACACAAACCCAGCTAACTGCAAGGAAAATCCTGCAGGCCCTGGGTTACATGGCATCTTGCATTCTTCTGATTCCACAAGCAAGGCTGCATATGAGGAAACTACAATGGTACCTAAGGAGTCTATGGTCTCAGCACAGTCACAGCCTAGAATCTCTGATCCCCTCATTCCATGCCTTCAAAAGGAATTCCTGTGGTGGGCAAAAGCAAGCCAGTCAAACATGGGCCTGCCTTTCAGCAAGCCACATACCAGCCAAACCATTACAACGGACGCCTCAGATCATGAATGGGGAGCACACATGGAGGGCAGATGCATTCAAGGACAATGGGCACAAAAAGAATTGCATCTGCACATCAACCAAAAGGAAATGCTGGCAGTGATGCATTCCATCGAGGCCTTCAAGCACTTCCTGCACCAAGGTCACCTGTTAATAAAGACAGACAATACCACAGTTATGTGGTACATAAACAAGCAAGGAGGGTACCCATTCATACCCTCTTTGCAGGCTGGCGATGAATCTGTGGGAGCTTTCCTTAAAACTCAATATAGAGCTACAATCCCAGTTCGTACCAGGAAAAGACAATGTACTGGCGGACAGCCTGAGCAGAAACATCATGGATCCACACAAATGGATGTTGCACCCAGATATCTTTCTCCAGGTAACAAAATCATGGGGAAGGCCGGACATAGACCTTTTTGCCTCCCACCACAACCATCAACTGAGGAAATTCTGCACAAGGACATACCATCCTCAAGCATGGAAATTGGACGCCCTCTCCTTCAGCTGGAATACTCTTAACAGTATATGCATTCCCACCGCTGCCACTGATGGCCAAGGTCTTACTGAAGATCAGGACAGAGCAACCAAAAGTAATTCTGATAGCCCCGGACTGGCCAAGACAACACTGGTACCCACTGTTAAGAAGCATGTCACGCACGAAACCTTGGCCTCTTCCACAATGGCCACTTCTACTGACACAACACAATTACAAGACTCTGCACTCCAGCCTCAAAACCTTACAGCTGACAGCCTGGAAAATACCTTGACTCCTCCCCAGGATAAACTATCCAAAAGGGTACAGGATATCATCATAGAAGCCCGGCGTCCTTCCACAAGAAAAGCATATTCAGCAAAATGGAAAAGATTTCGTACCTGGAACACCACAAAGGGTCAAGATCCGACAGTCATGAGCATTCCACATATTCTGGAGTACTTGGCTGAAATGCTCCATAATGGCCTTTCTTACTCCTCCATAAAAATTCATGCTTCAGCAATTTCAGCAGAGTACAACACTGATCCACCTGTATTCTCTCATCCTCTACTAAGGCAGTTTCTAAGAGGGATAAAAAACATCAACCCTCCAAGGAAACCTCCAGTGCCTACATGGGACCTTAACTTCATGATGGAAAAATTAACTCTTCCTCCATTTGAACCAGCAGCATCTTCAGAGCTACAATTCCTATCTTGGAAGACTGCCTTCCTTCTGGCCATAACCTCAGCAAGAAGAGTATCTGAGTTACAGGCCCTCATGACAGTACAGCTTTTTCTCATTTTTCATCAGGACAGAGTCTCTTTGAGAACCAATCCTTCATTCATGCCAAAGGTGGTATCCAGGGTCTCACTGAACCAAGCTATTCACCTGCCGACCTTCTTTCCAAATCCACAAAATAAAGGAGAAAAACTTCTGCATACTTTGGACATCCACAGACAGTTGCGCTACTACTTGGACAGAACTAAGACTTACAGAAAAACTGACCAACTCTTTGTAGCATATGCTGCTGGAGTACAAGGAAAAGCAATTTCCAAGCAGACAATTTCAAAATGGATAGGAAATTGCATTCGGTTCTGTTACTCTTTTCATGGAAAAGCTGTGCCAGCAAACATAAGGCCTCATTCCACCAGCGCAACAGCCACCTCCACAGCCTTCTAAGAGGGGTGGCTACAAAGGACATTTTAGAAGCTGCTACATGGAGCTCCGTGCATACATTTTCCAAACATTACAACTTGCTCTTATATTCCAGATCCAGAGCAGGCTTTGCTAGTGCAGTCCTGCAGGGCATGTTAGCTACACCATCCTTTTCTTAGTTCCTACCACCCCCAGCTGGGCTATGGTACTCTACCCATATGTAAGAACTGCAGATGCATCCTTGAAGGACATAGTACAGTTTTGTACCTACCATAAATGTAGATGTCCGATAGGTATGCATCTGCAGTCAGGTTTTCCCTCCCTCCTACCCCTCTATGATATACTATGGGTACATATCCCTCATTTTAGCTAGCTGGGGTTATCTTTTGTGGTGTATTTGTTTTTTATTACTGTGCATGTTTGGAATTTTTTAATTTCTCCAAATTTAGCCTTACTTAGAGGGCAACTGGCATCTGGGGCAAGAAACACTGAGGAAGATGGCGTCGGCTGACGCTTTTATATCCCAGGCGCTCTGACGTCGGGAAAGGGGTGACATCAGCCGACGCCGGACCCAGACTTTGGAATCCGGCCGACCGAAGGGCTGCCTGAGGCAGGACAACCCATATGTAAGGACTGCAGATGCATACCTATCGGACATCTACATTTATGGTAGGTGCAAAACTGTACTTTCTCCATATTTCGAAATGGCTTTGATAAGCCATCCGACTACCGATCTTCCGAAAAAACGTAATGATAAAGACCACACAGGTCCAAAACTGCCAACGATGCTTCCGTAAAGCAAGTCACCAGTCCGCCGGTACTCATTGAGGTGCTTTCACAGCCCATGATACCCTCTTCTGCAGATTCGCAGGCATCTACTGAAACCCATTTGGAGTCTGGTATGCCGCAAGATGCTTCTTCGACTATGGAACCTGTGGATGTCTCTACCTTGGATGGGCCCGGTGCCGCTCTGCAGGCACCAGCTTCTGAGGGTGTATTCAGGCCTTCCAATGTTCATATTAAACCGACAACTTCATTTCAAACCAAAAATACAGAATTTCTCAGGCCTAGAGTTCACACTAAGCCTAGGAAACCGGCCAAAATGCATTCTCCGGCCCCCATGCCACAGAAACAAATGCTTAGAATGGCTGTAGACCTTATTACTTTAAGGGAAGCCAGCCTCCCCCCTCTAAAAGACCTAGAACTGATTTTCCTTCTGATTCTTCAGATCATGAGTCTGATGGTTCTGACCCTTCTGATTACCAGGACATACCTTTATCTACCTATGAGGATTCTGATACAGAGGATTCCATTCCCTCTGCTTCCCCACCAGAGGATATTTCCTTTTTTGAAACCCTGCTCCAGGTATGTTCCCAGTTAGGGGTAACTGTTAACTTGACAAAATGAAAATTGCATCCTGTCAAAACTATAAAGTTCACTGTGGGCCATCTCGATACCAAGTTGCAGACAGCCAAATTACCAGAATCAGGGAATTCTCACCCTTTGACATCAACTCCTGTCAAAAGCACACAGCTAAATATATTTTGTGTTTTGTAGCATCGATGGCAGCCTCCATTACCCTAGTTCCTGTAGCCAGATTTTTACATAAGTGTTAGTTGACTCTTGCAGTCCACTGGTCTTTGAGATTTCAGCCAATGAACTTTCCCATGTGCCTCACCCAAATTTGCAGAAACCGTGTTCAGTGGTGGATGATCTCCCAACTAGTCTCACAGGGTTGTCTTTTGTTCTTCCTCCCCCAGGCCGTAGTGACCACAAACACTTCTCATCTAGAGTGGGGGAGAACATTTCTTGGGGAAGACGGTCCAAAGCACGTGGACCCCGTAAAGGCTAGTCTTTACACCAGTGTCTTAGAGATGAGGGCAGTCGTCCTAGTGTGTGAAGCCTTTCTAGATTTCCTTCCTAGGGCTGTGGTTGCCATTCAAGCATACAGTATGTCAGTGGTTTAGTGCATTAACAAGCGAGGGGTGCACATTCTTATCCACAGTGTTGAGAGACCATGAGGGTTTGGCAGTTGATGTTGATCTTCTCACCAACTTCTGATAGCAACACATATCCCAAGGAAGTCCAGTTTATTGGCAGACAAGTTGTACAAATCTATTCTACTACCTCATAAGTGGTCCCTCAACTCAACAGTGGCAGAGCAGATTTTCCAACACTGGGGCCAACTTTGCTGCAATCTTTTTGCCAGCCCCTCTAACCCCAAATGCCACATTTACTTTTCTTGATCCCACATGATTCCAGAGCTCATCTTCCTGCCATCTTAGATTTTCTGTCTGGCCTTTTTCATGACTGAACTAGCTTTTCTACATTCTATGTCCAGTTGGTGGCCATTTGCAGCTTTCACACAGGAGAAAATCAAGCTCCAGTTACTTCCCTGACATTATCTAGAGCCTTCTTAAGTGGCACCTTTCTTCTATGGCCTCCCATTAAGGATTCTGTTCCTCCCTGGGACATTACTGCCTTCCTCCAAGTGCTGACAAGACCTCCATTTTTAGCCAGCAGTAACAGTGGAATTAAAATAACTTTATTGGAAAACCCTCCTTGTGGAGGTTACTTCAGCTGGAAGGATTTCAGAACTTTAAGCTCTTTCTTGCAAGTCCCCATATTTAGTATTCCACAATGTCAGGGAATCACTTTGGACAGATCCTCCTTTTCTTCCCAAGATGGCTTTGGAATTTCTGCTGAAACAAGCTGTTAATCTTCCTGGTTTCCTTTCTCATTTCTGCAATAACAGAGTATATGCTACATCTTTTTGGATGTGCGCCAAACAGCTCAGATTTTATTTAAGCAGTGCTAAGATTATTAGAAAGACTGAAGAGCTGTATGTCCTTTTTTGCTAAATTGTGTAGAGAGTTTCAAAAGTGGCTTTCAAGATGGCTATCTGACTGGGTTTCTCATGTATAGAAGGAGAAGGGTGTCTCTGCCTGGCAACATCCAAGGCTCATGCTGCTATGACAGTTGGTACTTCAGCTGCATATTTTGAAGAGAGTACCAGCTGATGATGACTGTGCAGTAGCTGCTTGGTCTAATATCCACACCTTCATATCTCACTGCAAACTGGACTTGCAGTCTAGGTCCAGAGTGTTCTTTGGTTCAGTCATTCTCTGGAATATCATTCCATGAAACTACCCAAGGTTTGGGGTAGTTAGGGACTCTGTTCTATCAGTTGAGGAAGGATGGGAGAGAGAACATCAGATATGAGTGGTATGTACTTACCATAACAATATATTTGTATTGTCTGCTTCTGTCGTCTTCAACTTTCCCTCTCTCCATCCCCCTACCACAACTCATTTCACTTTTCCTTGGTTTTGCAGTGACCACATTGATCTCCCATGAGCTTTGAAATGTGGATATGATCAATATCCCAAGAGTACCTTTGAGCATTCTCAGGAGTTGTTCCTTTTTGAGTGGATATTTCTCTATTTAAACTCTTAAGGTAATCAGTGCAAGGTGGGGAATTATGGGTAAGGGGGAGAAACCTGAAACTTGGATCCAAAAGTCTGAAGAGTGGCTGAAGGTGGATCCAATCAGATCGAAACACCCATCATTTAAGGAGGACAGAAGCAGATTATATGGACCTGTCATCATAGTAACTACATAATTTTTGCTTTTAGGTGGAATATAATTACATAACATAATCCTCCTCCCCTGCCAATAACCCTTACTATCAAAAGTCTGTCATTTGTCTTTTTTCCCCACTTCTATCACTTTTGAAGCTTCTCAATTAATCAGTATTGCTCCCTTTTCCTTTGTCCCTGGTGTACTGCTGAATGTCCCCTTCTGAAATTTGTTTTTTGTCACTTTCATAACCATATTTCTATTCATATGTCTCTCCTGTAACACTTCTATTTGCACACTGCACTTAATATAATCCAATAGTCTGCTCTTTGTGTATACCTGTAAGGCCAATTATATTCCATGTTAATATTGACAAATAGCCATTATGGTAGAAAGCTACTGCTCTCACCTGTATTACACATGACCATCCTTTTAAATGCACATTTTCCCAGCAATAGAATGCACTAATGGGTTGGCAGGCTGATGTCATTTTATATTAACTAGATGTTTTGCTTCTATAAAAAAAAATTAAATAGATTTTTCGCAACCATCCAACCGTGGTGATTTATAATAAGTATACAGAACTGTGTACTTTAATTAAAAATGAAGCTTTCCCCTTCAAATAGGAGCAGTTGTCCCAGATTGATGACATGCACCCACAGGTATTGCATATTTTAAGGTTACCCATGCTGATTCTTATGTTAAAGTTGTGTTCCCATTTACACTGCGTGCTGTTTGTTCTTTTCTCATCTCTACTCCCTCCAGGTATGAAAAAAGCTTGCATGCCTTTAGTAAACTTAACTTTTAGCCCTAGGAAACAGTGCACTGGTTGTCTGGCAAACTAAATTGTACACTATAATATTAAATGCATTAAAGTACTTAGGCTGCTGGGGAGGCAGTTTCCTCCCACGGTTTCAGACTTCATTTTTTCACTGAACTGCTTACCAGTGTACCTTTAAATGTATCGTATTGTACAGTGTATATTTCACTTAACATGCTGATATCTAAGTAAATGCAGTTGGTAATATGGTTGAAATGGCTAGTAACTTTGCAAATGCATGAAAAAACCTTTGTAGATTTCACTCCTAGTACTCTGTTCAGACATCAAATTAATTGCTTGCATCAGTAGACTTCTTGTCCCCCATCTGGAAGCATTTGTAATGAAAAAATAGCTAGTAACTTTGGTGATGCAGTAAAGTGTATCATATTCCAATTATGTAATCAAATTGTCTTATATTTCAAGTCTAAGTTGTTTTAAAACTCCTTGACTGTAACTTAAATTTTGGAGTTTGGTCTAGACTTCCACCTCTATAGAAACGGAAATTATCTTTTAATTCTATATATAATGTGATTGAGTAAATTTACATTCCTCCACCCCAGCAGCCTATGATCATATTATTTTAACTTTAAATTGCTTCTTGTCAGATTTTACTGTGCTGTAATGTAAAGTTTGGATACATTACAACTAAGGGAAAAGTATTTTCTTGCCTAACATTTTTAATATATACAGCAGTTACAGGTAAGACTCTTCTACCTACTGTTTAAAATACCTCTTGACTGCACACAATACAAAACTGTTTTGCAATGTGACATACAATTTACATTCTGGCCTTTTATACAAGTATTAAGAACAAACACTATTTTACTTTCAGTTCTTTCGTTGTCTTTGAAAATATAAATGATATAAAGTAAGATTTATGCTTTATAATGCACTCACCAGTTTAATACATTCAACAGAATACTGTTTTTCTCAGCTACTTCTCACAGAGGTACATTTTGCATCTTTAATCGTATATTTTAGTGGGTCTGCTTCACTTAACCTAAATTTCATTTGACAGACACCCATTTTGACAGACACCCAATTGACCTAAATTTCATTTGACTTAAAACTCATTTGACTGACTCCCAGTTCACCGACAGCTTACAGTGCTGAATTTCAACATACTAAATCTTAAACCATAGACAAGAGCACTTAGAACACCAATAACTAACCATTTTCAGAACGTAAAAACTACTTACTATAACCCTCTTAACAGGAACGGGACAGTGTACAACCAAACTAGGTGGGGGGGGGGCTACACACCCCCAAATGTGGGGGGCTGTACTCCCCACCAATTATATATACTAACTCTAGGATCGCACTACAGTGGGGAAAAGGGTATATATCTTTAACATGCCTTACAGTACTCTACACACTGCCACTACTGCTGGGAACGTACAAAACATTCGCCAATTTACTTTAGATACTTCCCATAAAAATATAAATAGAAAACACACATTTAGAAACACTACAACACACATTTTACAACACTGCTATCTACACGACTATCAGAAGTCTAACAGTCAGCACTGTAAGTTACAGTAATTCCTTTTATCATAAACAAGTCCCAGGTTAAGGAAAATCCACAAGAAGTCTGTCTTACATGTCGGTAAAATGGGAGTCAGTCAAATGAGTTTTAGGTCAAATGAAATTTAGGTCAATTAGCTGTCGACCAAATTTACATCCACTCGAGGTGCCACCAACTCTATATTTAAAGTTTCATTTGACAGACAACTCTTATTTGGGATTGATGGTTTTTAGTTTCCCATTTATGTTGCTGGTCTTCATTCTGATCATTTCTGTCTCTTAACCCCAGTCTCTGGTTCAGCTCCAAAATACTCCTTGTTTTTCTAGCAGCTCCTGTACTTTTTTCTGTCACTCAAGAATATTGCTTTGAAACATTGGAAAGTTTTTTACCAGCAGAGTTTCTCTCTGAGCTTTTATTGTCAGAAGAATGATGAAACAATAGTCTTTCTGGTTGTAACCTTACAGTTTGTTAGTTATTTAACCTTCAGCTTATTCTGTATCCAAAAATGTCTTTGATCCTCCGGGAAATTATGAAGACAGATGGATATAGAAACTTGAACCTCCCACTTGCTTCTCAACATTCCCTAATTGCTGAAAAAACTTGCTTCTGTTATGCCTGCTGTACACTGAATAATTTTCCACAAGCATTATGCTTTCCTCATATTTTAATACTTTTTCCATTTGCCACAGTTTTGTCACAAGCAGCTGTTTCTGCTGGTATGATTGATTAGTTACTAATATAGGTCTTGCTTGTATTCTCATGGCCAGATTTGGAGCATATACATGATGTACCCTCAGTTGTAGTCAACAAGTGCACAGTTACTTATTTCAAGTTCATAAAATGAATGCAGTCTTTCCTCCCAGTTTCTCTGGTACAGCAGGAAATTGCAGGTTCTATCTGCATACTGTCTTCTAACTCACTCTACAGCTTATCTTGAGAAGCCTCATGCTCTTCTAGTCTTTTTATTTCAGCCACAGTTTTGCAATTTTCACTTCATCTGAATAGCTAGTTTAAACTTTTGCTTTTTTTCTAGACATTTGCCACTTGATATGTTTCAGTTATTTTGAACACATCTGAGTACATCTGATTTATTTTTTTTTCTTTTAAATTACTGGACGTCCTCTCCTGTATCAGAGCTGAAACTTGAATTGCCTGTTGTCGAACAGTTGCAAGATTCTTCTCAGACACTTTTTTTTCTTTTCCTTTTCTATTTGAATTGTACTTACTTTCTCCAGAATTATTCTTTGGTAGCATCCATGCAGTGCAATTACTAGCTAGTGACTGAAATTTGCATAGATTGATACTTTTTTCCCCCACAGTTTTTCAGTTTTTGCACCAACCTGTTGCTGTTTGAAGCTACTCTTCATGCTGTGTGTTAAATATTTTTTTGTCTCTGTGGAACTCATTTATACCAGCCTGGACCCAGTGCCATACTTCATGCAAAGCCTTATAGCATCCTTCTACTCCCTGGACTTGCTTCTGGTTTTGCTGAGAACATTCATGGATCTTAAGGGTGTCCTGGAGGCTTGGCCATCTGTGCTCCTGTCCTATGTGTTGTTTGTTTATATAATGCCTATCCACTTTTCCCTTGTCGTGCCTCGTATGCTCACTGGTTGCATCTGGGAACAGCTCCCCTCTTTCGACAACACCTCCCCTTAGGGAGCATCACCAGCAAGCTCCCTCTCCCAGGACAGGTACGCCCATCCCTCCCTGCAAGTTAGTCAGTTTCCCAAGCTGCTAATTAAACCCAGATTGGCTGGGCTGTAGTCAGAGCTTTATTTCTCTGCATTAGCGGACCAGCTCCTTCATGCTATGCTTTCATCTGAAAACTAATGTCCGAGCAAGCCACGAAATGTTAGATGCAAATACATCTGTGCACACCACCTTTTAAGTTAGCAACTTCCCTTGTAAATGAATAATTTTAAGACTGAGCAATATTTCTTAAGAAGGGTTAACCTGAAGAGTGGCTTTTTGAGGATCAAAAATCCAGCTTTTCAGGATCTAAACCAGCTTTTGACTTGGACTGAGTAATAGTAAAAGCATTGTAACAAAGAAAATTTCTGGTGTTCTTTACTTAAATGACTGGCACCTTCTGGGTCTTGGAAAACTTTGTGCAGAAGCTGTTTCTTTGCCCCTTTAGTTGCAAATCCAGTCAAATGATTGCACAGCAAAAATCACTTGTTTTGATCCCAGTCCATATCATTTTATGCCTTTAGGTGGTGTTCTGTGCCAAGCCCATGTTGTGCAAGAAGATAATTTTGGAGATTATTTCCCAGATATGTTGGGTGAGAAAATAATGATAGGTGCATGGTCATAGTCTTTTGCAGCCTTTGCAGATGATAGCCACTGTTTCCACAGTCCTGGTGGCTCACTTTTACATAGTAGTGCTCCATTGGAATGTGAAGGGCTGAGGATTAAAGAGTCAACATGCTGACATATCTCCTTCTGGTATCAGCTTTGACTGTATGCTACATAGTGATGAATATTTCCCACCAGTCTGAATTAGTTGAGGGGTCTCTTTTTGCTTATAAATCTATAGTCTGAATTAGTTGAGGGGTCTCTTTTTGCTTATAAATCTATCACATCTCTCTAGGAAGCTTCCAGGTGGGCATGGGACATTGTGTAGTACAAGAGAAAAAGAGCAGTGGTTGCATGCAGACTTGCTGAAGTTGAAAATAATGTTGCCTTACTTATCTGGCTGTAAAAGAGGGAGCTAAAACCTAAACCTCTCCTGGTGAGGTCACGCAGCCAGGTTTTGGTGCAGGGTTTGAGCAAGGGGGAAAGGATCCATTTATTACCCCTTTTGCAGGCAGAAGATGAGTGATAGTGATACATTTAGAGTGCTTTTGTTGTTGTTGGTAGTTCATATTCTAGGAGAAGCAGAATATTAAGATGTTCATTGTGTTACACTGCTGCAGTCATTACATTTGGGTTTTCGTGCCTTCAGGCGGTTCCCCAGTCGGCCAGAGTTCCGAAGTCTTGGTCCGGCGTCTGTTGCTGTCGCCTCCTCCCAGACGTCAGTGCGACAGGGGTATACAAGATGCAGCCGATGCCATTTTCTTCAGTCTTTCTTGCTGCGCGGTGCCCGAAGCAAAAGCAGTTCGCAAGTGCCGGCCGACTCCTGAGATTTTCATTCCGAATCCAGAACCGAAGTCTTCTACAAAGCTAAGTACCCCGTTGGGGAAACTTTTCCTTGCCTCAGACCGATGTCAGTAAAAGTTAATAACTGTATTTCTTGTGGGAAGCAAATGCCTCATAAGGATTTCCATTCCTGTTGTATCCCATGCCTAGGCCCAGACCACGACGTCACTGGTTGTCGGTTTTGTGCTAGGTTTAACAAGTGCACTATTAAACGTCGGTTTGATTTTGCCCGACATTATTTTGGCAGAAAATTTAATTACACCATGCCGTCGGAACTTCTGACGACCGGAATACATAAAAAGCGCAAAGACAAGGACCGGCATACAATGCCCAAAACTGACGAGACCTCTTCTAGGCCGGTTGCCGGTTCTCCGGTTTTCAGCGAGGCGCCTACGCAGCCCCTGACGACCCCTTCCACAGAACCACAGACTGCCTCCGACTCCCACGTGGAGCTGGCTGGGCCTTCGGATGCACAAGGTTTTCAGCCTACCGAAGCTAACCCTTCAGAGGGAGCCGAAGTAGCTGAGCAATCCACAGCTTCAGAGGGTGTTTTCAGACCTACCCAGTTGACCATTAAACCCTCAGCTAAGTCTAAGCCCCCCTTCAAAACAAAGAAACAGATAGAGCATTCTCCAGGATAGAGCATTCTCCAGGACCGGCCTCCATGCCTAAGAAACAAATGCTCAAAATGGCGGAAGACCTAATCACCCTGATCAGGGAGTCTCATCCCCCACCTGATAAAAGGCCCAAACAGGATGCAGACTATGAATCTTCCAACCAGGTGTCCATTTCTTCAGATTCATCCTCAGACCTAGGATATTCTTTACCCCCTTATGAGAATTCTGATGGTGAGGAATCAATTCCATCAGCCTCTCTGCCTGAGGACTACTCCTTTGGGGAGACCTTACATACCATGAGGGAGCATTTCCATTGGCAAGGCCAGGATTACTCAGAATCCAAGAAAAGGCTCAGAGACTTCCTTTTATTACCTCAACACAGACCCCTTGCTATTCCACCAGTGTTAGATATTGTGGATGATGTGTATACTGAATCCAGCTTAAACCCTGACTCCTTACCACCAGCCCCAGTTAAACCTGATAGATATTACAGAGTCCCAGACTCTCACAAATTTCTGTATAAAATCCCTGTAGCTGACCCTGAAACTATTTCTCAGGGACCCAAAGGGATTAAGGCTTCATCAGCAAAATACCCAGTTTCCTCTGACAGAGATTCCATTAGACAGATGGAAAGAAGGTATATACGTCTGCAACTTTAGCAATGAGAGCCTTAAATTGCCAGTTTCACATGCTAAAATATCAGCAATTTTTGATGTCTCAGTTGAAACAAAAGATGCTTTCAGATTCAGATCCTCCTAATTTTAGAGAAATGCAGGATTTATTGCATGCAGCTGAACAAGTGGGAAAACATACTTTGCAATGTGGTTTTGATTCCTTGGAGGCCTCCTGTAGAGCAGCAGTTACAGGCTCTGTCATTAGAAGACATGCTTGGTTAAAAGAACATACATTACCAGATCATGTTAAGGCAAAATTATTGGATGCACCTTTGCAGCGGGATGTGTTGTTTGGAGTTAAGGCAGAGGGAGGTATTAAAAAAGATGGAGGATAAGGCACAAATCTATGCAAACAGCGAAGGATTTCTTATAGGTTCAGTCTCCTCGTTTTAGCAGAAATTGGCCAACAAAGAATTGGTCCTTTCCAGTCCCAGACAGACCTCAAAGGGGCAGATACAGACATCCAAGAGGTAGAGGTCAAGCAAAAGGTCCTTACAGGCCTCGACAATGGGGTACACCAGGCCAGAAAGAAGGGGAAGACAGGCCCCAACCATATAAAAAGCAGCCTCAATGACTTCCCACTACAGCTGCCAAAACCGCTCTCTCTTGGCAGCCCCCTTAGGAGGAAAACTGGCAACTTTTCTATCACAGTTGGCATTACATCACCAAAGACAAATGGGTTCTCAACATTGTATCTCGAGGTTACAGGTTCCACTTTCACACTCTGCCATGGTTAAAAGGAATGCCAAATCTGCCACCAAATCAATGGGCAGAGATTCAAAAACAAATTACAGCACTCATGGACATGAGAGCTATTCAAAAGGTACCATCACAGGAGCAAGGACAAGGATTTTACTCAAGACTCTTTCTGGTTCCCAGAAAGGACAAAGCCTGGAGACCCATTCTGGATCTTTCTTCTCTAAACACTTACCTGGATGTTCCAAAATTCAAAATATTGACACAGCAGCTACTTCCCATGCTGGGCAAGAAAGCTTGGCTCGTGACTTTGGACCTCAAGGAGGCATACCTGCATGTCCCTATCAGACAAAACTGCAGAAGATACCTCAGATTCATAGCTGTTTCAATGCACTATCAATTCTCTGCACTGCCCTTTGGCTTATCTACTGCGCCCAGGGTCTTCACAAAGTGGCTGGCAAGTAATTCAAATTTATCCGTATCTGGACGACTGCCTGATTCAAGCAGAGAGCAAGGACATTCTTCTAAAGCGTCTGGCGTCCGTAAAAAAGTTAAGTTGCCTAGGGTACACAGTAAATGAAAAGAAATCAAAACTAGTGCCCTCACAAGAGATAATATTCCTGGATGCCAGCTTGAACACAACGGCCCAGATGGCTTCAAGCCAGACAAGCAAGGACAACTGACTCAATACTTTCAATTGATGGCAACAAAGACCCAACTCCCTGCAAGAAAAATTCTGCAGGCCTTGGGCTACATGGCATCTTGCATACTACTAATTTCATATGCCAGACTGCATATGAGGAAACTACAATGGTACCTGAAGAGTGTATGGTCTCCAACACTGTCAAAGTTTGGAAACAGTTATACCACTAATTCCTTGCCTTCAACAGGAGTTTCGATGGTCGGCTCAAGCTTGTCACCTCAACAAGTGACAGCCTTTTACTCCACCCACAGCCAGGCAAACACTGACAACAGATGCATTGGATTACGCCTGGGGAGCACACATGGCAGGAAAATGTATTCAGGGCGAGTGGCCCGCAGAGCAAAGGCATCTTCACATCAATCAAAAAGAGATGCTAGCTGTACAAAATGCACTTATAGTTTTCAAGGACCTGCTGCATCCAGGACAACTACTATTAAAGACAGACAACACCACAGTTATGTGGTACATAAACAAGCAATGGAACACACACTCCTACCCCCTCTGCAGACAAGCCATGACCTTGTGGAACACAGCTCTAGACTACCAAGTTCATCTGCAAGCACAATTCCTGCCAGGAGAGAAAAACACACTGGCAGATGACCTAAGCAGAAACATCATGGATCCCCACGAATGGGAATTGAATCCACAAATATTCAGAATGATAACATAAAAATGGTGGAGACAGATCTGTTTGCATCCCCAATGAACTGCCAGCTACAGAAATTCTGGATAAGGAGTTACCATCCACAAGCATGGAAAGTGGATGCCCTCTCATTCAGCTGGAAAAACCTGCAAGTATACACTTTCCCACCTTTACCTCTCCTTCCAAAGGTACTCATAAAAGCCAGGCAAGAAGAGCCAAGGATGATCCTGATTGCACCAGACTGGCCAAGCCAGCACTGGTACCCAGTCTTAAAGAACTTAGCATAAGAACCAGCCTGGATTTTGCCTCAAATCCCACATTTGCTGACACAGCACAACAATCAGATACATCACAGCCAGCTAAAGACCTTAAACCTAGCTGCATGGAAAATTCCTTAGTCAAGCAAGCAATGCCTCTCTCCAAAGCTGTTATGGATGTCATTCTGGAGGCCAGAAGGCCTAGCACCAGGAATAATGCAATTTCAATTGCCAGTATTTTAAAGTTAAAATCTTTTGTGAGATAATTTGTTATGCAAGACATTTTTTAACATCCTTTAACATTCCTATAAGAAAAGTGCAGTCCGGGTCTGAACTGTCTGCAAACAGCTACAGCTAACTTTGAGTATGTGTCTAACTGTTTGAGCCAGTCTTCATGTTCCCCTGGAGAGCACTGTGCTTTGGCTGTAAGCAGCCCCCCCCCCAACCACCACCACCACCACACACACACACATCTTCCACTTTCTCTTATTCCCTTCTGTTAGCAAATAGTATCAATAACTGATCAATACTGTGTGTTTGTTTATTTAAACTATACCACAGTAGGCTACTGATACAAGGTTATGCTGGTTTTCCACCTGAGAAATTAAGACAAGACTTACAGTTTCAGAGCAGTCCTTGGTCAATTGTGATTGTTCTTAACACATACTTGTCTTGCTTTGGCTCATTAGCAGCAGTACAAGGAACTGCCTGCTCACACCCTTGTTCTCCCCTCCCCTTCCCTGTTTATTACCTTAAGACAATCCCAGAGTTAATAAATATTACCTGTGGCAGGCACCATTTGTAAAACTACAATCCACTCTGCTACAGGCCCCATGAAGGCTCAGTGTCTCTCCAGTAAGTGTTTTACAACCGTAAATGCCTATTTATGTTGAATTGTATTAGACATTTTACAACTGTATATGTTTATGTTGAATTTCAAGCCTGTACTCCAATCTGCTTACTTACACTATCAGACTATTTACCCCACTCATAGGACCAAAAACTGGGACTTTTGAAGGCTCAGTGTCTCTCCAGTAAGTGTTTTACAACCGTAAATGCCTATTTATGTTGAATTGTATTAGACATTTTACAACTGTATATGTTTATGTTGAATTTCAAGCCTGTACTCCAATCTGCTTACTTACACTATCAGACTATTTACCCCACTCATAGGACCAAAAACTGGGACTGGGTCGAAAACTGGCTTGCCAACCATCTCCTGATCTTAAATCCAAACAAAGCCAAGTTACTTCTCTTCTACCCAACCAATAGATCTCCGACTGAAAACTTCACTATAAAATCCAATAATGGGACCATCATCTCCCCAGACACCTATACAAAGCTATTAGGAGTAAACATTGACAATAAACTCAGATTTGATATACATATCAACCAAGCCATTAAGTCAGTCAACAAGAAACTTGGGACCCTATATAGAATTAAAGCCTTCCTTACCCCGAATGCCAGGGCAGCCACAGCCCGTTCACACCTTCTCTCTACCCTACTATATGCCTCTCCTGTCCTCACTCACCTTAACAAATCTGATCTGGCCAAGCTCTCATCCTGCTATAATCACATTGCCAGGTTCATTACAGGCCTACCCTACAGAACACACCACTGTACTAACCTGAAAAAGCTTGGATGGATCGAATTCCCACACCTTCTTCACCAGTCACAACTCATAGAGGCCTTCAAAATCCTTAAACAACCTGAGAATACCCCAGCACTAAAAAACTTAATGACTCCCTACTCCAATCTAAGCTGCCTTCGCTCAGCAAACGGACTCCTTGTCCAAACAACTAAATCTCTCAACCTAGGTGGTGACGCGCTATTTGCCAACACCACTGGTAAAATATGGAACTCTCTCCCAAATAACATCACGCTTGCAACTTCTCTAAGTCAATTCAAAAATAGTCTAAAACTCCACTTCAAGTCACACTGGCTATGTCCTTGCTCAAACCCAGACTAGCTCTGTGCCATTAACTAAAACATAAACAACTAGCTAAGATGATAAGTACTTTGTATACTGTGATAAAGAAATATGTATCCTGTCTAACTCTGTATCATTATACTGCCTACCGTCCTTGCTAATATGTTATTAATGTTATTTGTAGTAATCTCAGAAGTAGTAATGGCAGTCTTGTACTTGTGTGTAAATAGCCTATGTTTTTGTTAAGTTCTTTCAGCTCATTTACTGTAACTCTGTTGGAGCTTTTCTCCCCGGGCCTCCGCTGAAAAAGGACATGTATCCAGTCGGACCATCCCGGTTAACAAATGTAAAATAATAAAAATAAAATAAATACATTTTTCAGGTCGCTAGGGCACATTTGTATACATTTGTATACCTTATTTATACATATAAATATAATTACTTATACATACAAATATATTACTTTCACTTTTGTACTTTATGCAAAAAAACATTTTTAAATATTTTTAATAAATTTTTAATTATATTTCACATATAACTAGGTTTATTCCTAGCTTGGTCTGTTTTTCAGAGTGTAATTTTAACATTTTACCTGGCTTCATATTTATTCTTGTTAAACAGGCACATTATTTTATTAATACACCCCCTTTTTTTCATCTAGTACTGGTATACTGTTTGACTTCATTTTACTAAGTGATTATACTTACTTATTTATATTTACATACATATTTATATATATTTATATACACACACTTGCAATTAATTTTACTTATTTCATGTATTATTACATTATCACTCACAGTAGTATTAATTAAGTTTCATTAATTGTTTATTATTCATTGAAGTTATATACACTATATTTAAATACATAGTATTATAATTAATTAATTAACTATATACCATTTACTATGATAGTAACACACATCACACTTTAATATTAAATAAATAAGTCATTTATACATTTATATGTAGATCATAAAAAGTTAAATGAATAATAGTGATATTTAATATTAGGTCTAGGTTTTGCAGGATATAGGTTTATTTTTGTAATACACATCACATACATTATTTATTTTTACACCTTCATTTTGGGTGTTTTGATGGTTTTTCACTCATATAATATCTTTACAAGTCCATTCTTACGTTTTTTCTATCTATATATTTAATAAAACATTCATTTGGAATCTAAAATTAATAGGAATGAGCACGCTAACAGTTTGCATGGTTCTCATCGTAAGCGGCACGATACATGTATAATTGATGAACATCTACATACTGATAAAAGGCCGATTAAGAAATATATGCAATAGAAATATTTTAAGCATCTGTAGTTACAGGTTTTTATGAATGAAACACTTGCTTTGTAAATGAAAATGAAGTGTTTTTTATGAATAGAAATGCAGCATTTCAACACAAATTCAGCACTTTCAAACATTTCATTATGTCTTATTGAGCACACAATAATTACTTGTGTTTTATATGATTAAATTTGATTATTTAGGAATGATTTTGAAGGTTGGGCTTATGTTTGACAGTAGCTACTGTGTATATTACGGTTATCAGATGTTACCAGGTGATTTATAGGATGCAACGTTTACTTGTTACATATATTTTTTTAGGTTACTTTGTTTCTTTAAACATTTAAGTGCAAAGCTTGTATTACATCACTAAATTAGTGTATTTAACCAACAGGAAGTGATGTTTTTACTTGTTTGAAAACGTTTGGCAACCGCCAAACGAAAGCGTTTACTTGATTTGGATGTTACTTGACTTGGATGCCTGTATTTTACGTTTATTTAATTTATTCGAAGTAAAAAGAATTTATTTTTCAGCCAGTCTGTGTTTTCCACATTTCCGTTTGTCTGGGTTTACTAGCACCAGGAAAGCCTATTCGGATAAATGGAAGAGATTCTGTGCCTGGAACCAGGTGCACAGCCTTGACCCTCTTGTCCCAAACATTCCTCAGATACTTCAATATTTAACTGAGATGCTGGACAAGGGCCTCTCCTTCTCATCCATCAAGATCCACGCCTCTGCCATTTCTGCTCATTACAACACGGATCCACCAATTTTCTCTAATCCTTTGCTCAAACAGTAACTCAGAGGGGCTAAAAACATAAGACCGCCCCTATTCCAACATGGGACCTCAACTTTGTTTTGGAAAAATTAACTTTACCTCCTTTTGAGCCAGCTAACACAGCAGAATTAAAATATATCTCTTGGAAAACTGCTCTGCTACTGGCAATAACATCAGCACAAAGAGTTTCAGAATTACAGGCACTAATGGCAGTGGAACCTTTCCTCATTTTCCACCAGGACAGGGTGTCTTTAAGAACTAACCCTACATTTATGCCAGAGGTGGTATCAAGTGTGGCTCTAAACCAAACTATTCACTTGCCAACTTTTTATCCAAAACCACAGAACAAAGGGGAGAGACTACTACATTCTTTGGACATTCACAGACAGTTACGCTTCTACTTGGACAAAACCAAAGCTTTCAGAAAATCTGAGCAATTATTGGTAGCATATGCTGCAGGAACACAGGGAAAAGCCATTTCAAAACAGACTATTTCAAAAGGGATAGGACATTGTATACGTTTCTGCTATACACACCATGGGAAACTTGTACCTAGCAGCATTAGATCTCACTCCACCAGGGCAACAGCTACTACAACTGCCTACCTCAGAGGAGTATCTACCAAGGATATTTTGGAAGCAGCAACATGGAGTTCTGTGCATACCTTCACCAAGCATTACCATTTGCCTTTATACTCCAAATCCAGAGCTGGCTTCGCCACTGCTGTGCTGCAGGGCCTTATAGCCACCCCTAATGCCTTATAGAACCAGCCACCCTACCTCAGCTTTGGGATTCCACCCAGGTGTAATGACTGCAGCAGTGTAACACGATGAACATAGTACAGTTTTGTACCTACCATAAATGTAGATGTTTGAGTGTAAACACTGCTGCAGTCCAGGTTACCATCCCTCCTTCCTCTCTTACTTTCTGGTACTTACCTAGGTCTTCTACCCTTTACTATCTATGGGGAGTATTTGGTGGTAACTGAAAAATGTTGTTTGCTTTTCTTTTGTATACTTTACTAACAATTTGAATTGCCTACCTATTTGGGGGCACCTGACATCTGGGGCAAGAAAAACTGAAGAAAATGGCGTCGGCTGCATCTTGTATACCCCTGTCGCACTGACGTCAGGGAGGAGGTGACAGCAACTGACACCAGACCAAGACTTTGGAACTCAGGCCGACTGGGGAACCGCCTGACGGCAGGATAACCCAAGTGTAATGACTGCAGCAGTGTTTACACTCGAACATCTACATTTATGGTAGGTACAAAACTGTACTTTTTGTGAGCCTCCACTGTAAGCCACTGCTAGAACTTTATCAAAATCAAGCAGTCTGCAGTCCGAAGGTTTCACAGGTTTGAGGCACGCCTTCGCATTTGTTGCTGTTGCCACAGAGCAGAATGCAGAACTCTCCAGCATTTATTCACTGGCGCAGGGCAAAGAAAGAGTGGACAGTGGAAAGAGTTCCCCTCATAAGAAGAAAGTGCTGTTATGGCTTCTCATTATTTTCCTTGATTCTGCACATTGGCTACATTTAGAAAGGAAACACCAGAGCTCACTGTTGTGACCCTTTTGCAGCTGACCATGGCCATTTTAATTATTCCTGTATGGCTGAGTTCACTGACCACGCCATAGACCATTTGGGGAAATAGCGGATTGTCATAAAGCCTGGCAACTTCTGCAGATCCAGTTATTTTGCTGGATTGGCCAACCTCTTTCCTTGAGGTGACTTTCAAACCAGCTTTGACTTGCATAGAAGTGTTCCAAGTGATGATGGTTCTCTCTTGGATCGCTGTTACAGTATCAGACTCATAATGTCAAACTCAAAACATTGAAAACCTGTTTAATACAGGGGGCAAGTTTCCCACATCCCTTGCTAATTATTTATACCAACTCCAGAACTGCACAACAGTAGGGAAATAGCAAATTTACATTTTTAATAATTTGAGTTTTTAGCATTTTTAGTTTTCTGTCAAATGAATGGAACCTTTCTTTTTGGGGGGTAAATATCCTTTTCCTCTGTATTTTGTGAATTTGGCAGGGCTGTTTGCCCATGTTTACGCAGGTGTTTGATTTGGTCTTTATAACCGTTTGAAAGTACATTTTTCCTCCATTTCAGTGCATTACAATCTTGTGAACTGCAGAAATTTGCCTCAAAGCATGCTTGTTGCTCTTGAAGTATTTCATATCCAAACACCATTAAAGCACCTTTCCTTAAAACTTTTATAGGTTTATAGGTAAGTACTAGGCTGTCTGCCCGAGGGCATCTATAAGCCTAGCCAGAATGTGTAGGCTTTCGCCACCCCGTTAGATTAGTTCCCTGTGCCTCTGTCCAGCAGAGCCACTGCAGTGATCCCCGGGGTAAATTTTCTGTTTCCCATCCACTCGTCAAGGTTTCTCTTGAAGAGTGTTAGTGAGGGGCTCTGTCTAGTGTAGATTAGAATCCTGTTCCAAAGCATGGGGAGTCTCTGGGACAGGAATCTATCCCTCCAGCATGTCCTATTTATCATTGTGGTGAGGTTTAGATCCCTAGAGCATGTGGCTCTCGAGGATTAGTTTTCTTTTAGGTGGAGCATGTCCATCAATTCTGGGTTGGACATGGCCTTGTATGTCAGGCAGAGATCACCTCTGAGTAAGTGGTATGCAACTGAGTACAGCTGGAGTTTCTTCAGTCAGGCTGCATAGGGCATCTGTTTGAGGCCAGTAATCCTCTTAGTGAGGTGCTTCTGTGGTCTTTCCAGCTGTTGCAGGTGTCTTGTAAGGTACATCCCAAATGGGACATTGTACTCTATGACAGGTCTGATGAGTGATGAGTAGTGGTGCACAATAACCTCTTATGTTCTAGATGCGACCCCTTTTGTGATTAAGTGGGCCACATAGAAGGATTTTCTATCCACCTTGGCAATATGATTATTAAAGGAGAGATTGCTATCTACTTGGGTCCCCAGATCCCTTATTACATTTTTTGTATTTAGGGGACTACCACATATGTGGTAGTTCGTGGGTACTTTGTGTTTTCCAATGGGGATAACTATGCACTTTTTGCATTTAGCTTGAGGCCGTGATTTTGACACCAGGTATCCATCTCAGTGAGACCCTTCTGGAGGATGTCTGTATCAGCTGGAGAGTCAGTTATGGCCCCCAGTTGGCAGTCGTCTGCGAACTTGGTCAGCCATAGTCCTCCTGTGCTTGCCTGTACCTCTGAGAAGTATATACCGAACAGGAAGGGTCCCAGGACTGAGCCTTGGAGGACATGGGTATGATTGAAAGATCTTTCCCCCACATTTTCAGTGGCTTGATGCACGTATTTGCTTGTTAGTCTCCTAAGAGAATTTTTTCTTTGTCCATTACCGTGTTACAGACTTAAGGTCCAAGTGATGGGCTTTTTATTTCTAAAACCCAAAGAAGGCACCTGGTTGACAAGACTTCCCAAATTTATTGAGCGCTTTCGTCAGTGGATACACTAAGACTTCTTCAGAATAAGGAAGTGATCTTTCTACTTCCTTTTTATACCTGTTGTTAATAAAAAGGTACTTTTATTCTTAGAATCTTCAGTCGTGGTAGTTTACTTCCATTATATTTTATTTGCCATCTGTATTTGTGGATTGACCGCAAGCTCTGTACTGATTTCACTGGTTTGCTGACAAACCCCTTTAAGGCCTTCAGAACCCAGCCAAATCAGGGAGGCAAGCAGTGGACAACTAAGAGTGAAGGCCTCAGAGGCAAACCAGTGAAATCAGTACAGAGCTTGCGGTCAGTCCACAAATACAAACAGCAACGAAAATATAATGGAAGTAAACCACCATGACTGAAGATTCCAAGAATAAAAATACCTTTTTATTAACAAGAGGTATAAAAGGAAGTGGAAAGATCAGTTACTTATTCTGAAAAAGAGTATCCACTGATGAAAGTGCTCAATAAATTTGGGAAGTCTTGTCAACCAGGTGCCTTCTTTGTGTTTTCCAAGTATTATGTTTGTGGAGTTTTACTTTTTATTTCTAGAGAACCTTGCTTGGTCTTGTTATCGCAGTCAAGCTTCCCCCAAGTTTAACTTGTGGTATCTCCTGGAACTGGCTTTGGTTCTCTCTAATCACTTTATTCATGCCTGTTTTTCCCCAAGGACAGAAACTGAGGAGCAAAGGATCCTTATTACTCTTGATTTGCACTACCAGTTTAGGTTTTACCTAGAAAAGGATGCATGAGCTAATCAATTTGTTTGAGCTGAGTAGGGTACAGCAGAGTCCAAGCAGTTGTGGTCTAAATGGGTTTTTCTCTGTATAGTTTTCTTTCAGTGGGCAGTTAACTGTCCCTTGGCTATTAGTTGGAGGGGAAGATGGTACTTCTACTGCTTACATTAAGCATGACTTAGTTGCCCACTGCATGTTTTCACAAGATGCTAATAATTTGATCGCCACTCAAGGAGTTGAGCTTTATTTGGCACATCAGTTTTTAAAGATTTGGTCTTCTGCCTCCATGTGTTTTATGCACTGCTTTTGGTTCTTCCCCTACTCTTACACAGCGTAGGTAGCTCCTCTAAAATATAGCATATGTGAGTACCCACAATAGCAGTGCAACTAAAATGCCCTCTGCAGAGAGTAACTTCATACCATCCTTTCTTTACTTTAGATAGATCCTCCAGCTGGGTGTATTCTGTCCTGTAATTACTAAAGTTCACTATTTCATTTAGTATTTTTCGGGTGCACTTTGCAGTTTTTCTGTAGGGCAGAGCTGAGGAGTTTGGTGTTGTGTACCTTCATGTCCCTCTAAAATATAGCATGTGCGAGTACCCACAATAGCAGTACAGCTGAGATGCCCTCTGCAGAGAGTAACTTGATACCATTCTTTCTTTACTTTAGATAGTTCCTCCAGCTGGGGGTCTTCTATCCTGTAATTACTAAAGTTCACAATTTCATTTAGTATTTTTCAGGTGCACTTTGCAGTTTTTCTGTAGGACAGAGTTGAGAAGTTTGGTGTTGTTTACCTTCCTGACCTAGGGTGGTATACACATTTCTCAAGAGCTAGACAATTTTAAAGAAGTGTGTTGCAACAGGACTTGTAGGGAGGAGATTCCAGCTGTTATCTACTACAGAGAGACATGGTGACATCCTGATTGAGTACTCATCGGTTTTGCACCGTGCTTCATTTCACTGGTAGTGGTTTAGGGGGCAGCACATAGTAATTATTAAATCATAATGGCATCATTTTTGCGGGGAGTAGAGGAGGTGGAATTTGCTTAGTGTCATGTAAAGAGGGTGTGGTTTGTTTAGTATCATGCAGAGAATTTTTATTTTATGGACAATTTAAAATTAGGTTTGAATGTCCTGCAAGTTTTCAGAAGTTTGATAAATTGACAGGAATAGTCTCTTGAGCCTTCTGAAGTGCATCGTTTAGACCAGTACAGCTAAAGCTAACATTAGAAAACATTATTCATTATATAACTTGAATGTTCGTAAGTCACCTCAGCAGCACTGAAAAAGAGACAAAACCCACTAATTATCAGATCACATCATTGCATATTTTGAGGAGTGGAGGTGGAATGTATAGCGATTTTTATGAAGAATCTGAGTGCAGATGAATTGCACATGTTAAGTTTGATCGACATATGCAGATGGTGTCTGAGTCTTTTGAAACAGATTACTTTAATTCTGTATAACTAAAATGGAATATAGATGGGATAGTTTATTATAATGCTTGTGTATTCTTAAGTCTGACTTTTTATGCTTTGTTTTGCAGCACCTTGTTGGTCGTTTAATTGGTAAACAGGGAAGATACGTTAGCTATCTTAAGCAGATATCTGGTGCCAAGATATACATAACAACTGTGCCTTACACACAGGAGTTTCAGATCTGTCATATAGAAGGTCAGTAATCTGTATAATTTGCTTTTATGCTTGGTCTTTGTAATCCTTACTTTTAAAGTCTGTTTCATTTTGTAACAGATCAACCTGTTGAGGGATGAACCCTGCACCAGATGTCTAACCCCTTTCCCTCTGTAAAAGGAATTTTTTGGCTTTCTGATATTGCAGGTTAGTGTAGGGGTGTGTGTGTTAGTTACTCATTCCACTGAAAAAGAACTCTGAACACAATTTGTTAAACTCATTTAACTGAAAATTAATTTATTTGCCTTTCTTTCTGTCTTTCCTGTCTTAACTTTTTTTCCATCATACAACATAGCATACACAAAAAGCGAAAGACTCGCTCATTTCTTAATTACATGTTCGTAACTGCTGAGTTTGAGGAATAGCAGTTGTTTCCCGAGAGTTTTTCAGTTGTTAGTTTTGAAAAGTGTATTTTTTTTTTTGTAAAATATGAATAGATTTAAGAATATCACTGGATAAGCATGTGAACTGGGTTCAGCTAAATGCCCAAAGATGCCATCATACAATGCTATGCAAGCCATCATGTCACTGTCTTGAACTAAGGCTTGTTCCATTTGCACCAGCTCATCAAGCTGACATGTGAGGTTCTTGACAGGAAAAAGTCTTACTAACTGTGTAATTAGAAGGATTGTGGTTGAGTTCTTGGACTTCAGCCTGGAGCAGTACAAGTTTACCACCAGTTGTTTAGGTTTCTTTGGTGAGACCTTAAAGCTATTTATTGTGTCGTTCTCATTTCAGGGAAAATTTGTTTTCAGGTTTTTGCAGTCTGGTTAGTGTATGATTAATCACCTGCACTTCCATTTGATCTTGTGATGATAGGGCTTTGTTTTTGGACCGGAGGACTCTGTTAGTAGTATGGAGTTGTATTCCTTTTACAGCCTGGCAGTTTTCTGGGGAGTGTATTAATTTGTAGCCTGTAGTAAATTGAGAGTAGTAGAGGTAGTTTGTAAGTCCTAGCCAGCTAAGGCTTGTCAGAACTGTGCAGTGATGAGTTTTGCGGGGGTTATTGGTTGTAAATTCTGCGATATTTGTTGTAGGTCATCTCTAATTTCTTTTTGATAGTTGTGTTAAGGTTTGTAAAGATGGGAGCGAAGATGGGAGCGGCATAGCATAGGGAAGGGGAGTATGTATGTCTGTGATACGGCTTTGCTGGAGTGATCAGTAAAGAACTTTTTGGCTCTGTAGAGAGATCCTAGTTTCCAGTTTGTCTTTTTGATGGCAAGTAGTAGAAGTCTCAAGCATGAGCAGCAATCAGAGTAATACTTCAATGAGTTTGGCTTGTTTTACATTTTTTATTTAAGTTTAATTGATAGATAAGGTATGGAATGAATGGTTTTGCTGAGTAGTTTTTTAGGGGCTTAAAACATTGTTTTATTTTTTAGCACTTTGGACCAAGTCTGAGCTATTTGGCCAGGATTTAAAGGCTAGAAAGGCCTGATGTTCTTCGTGTTTCACTGTTGCAGTCATTACATTTGGGTAATCTGCTGGCAGGTTGCCCTCAGTCAGCCTGATTAACAAAGTCTTGGGTCCTGCGTTGGTTGCTGTCCCTTCTTCCATGACGTCAGGTCATCAGGGGTATAAAACATGCAGGCGATGCCATTACATCAGTCTTTCTTGCCTCGTGGTGCCCGAAACAGAAGCAGTTCACAAGTGCCGGTTGGCCGACTCCTAAAATTTTCGTTTTCGAGTTTCAGAAACAAAGTCTTCAACTAAAAGCTAAGTAGGCTGTTGGGGAAACTTTTTCTTGCTCCTTACCAATGTCAGTAAAAGTTAATAATTCCATTACTTGTGGGAAGCAAATACCTCATAAGGATTTTCATTTGTACTGTATTCCTTGCCTAGGCCATGACCACAACGTACCTTGCTGTCGGTTTTGTGCTAAATTTAATTAACGCAGTATTAAACGACATTATATTTTTGCTTCTAAATATATTGGCTCACAATTTAATTATCCAGAAATGTTGTGGGTTAGCAATCCAACTATCGGAATACCTAAAAAACACAAAGAAAAAGAGACAGGTCATCGTGGTCATTGTGGTCCAAAACTGACCACGCTTCTCCTAAGCCAGTCATCAATTCGCTGGTACTCAGTGAGGCGCTTTCGCAGTCCCTGATACCCGCCACTTCTGATTCGCAGGCCTCTGCAGACACCCATTCGGAGTCCGGTATGCCGCAAGATGCTTCAATTATGGAACCTGCGGATGTCTCTACCTTAGATGGGTCCGGAGCTGCTGTGCAGCCACTGGCTTCTGAGGGTGTTTTCAGGCTTACAGATTTGTATATTAGACCGACGCCATCTTCAAAACTAAGGCCAAAATCTAAATCTATGTCTAAAAAACTGATGCCTGGGCCACATGTGCAGGCCCCTATGCCTAAAAAAACAAATGATCAAAATGGCTGAAGATTTAATTACTCTGATCAGGGGTAGCTAACCCCATCCTTCTAAGAGGCCTAGGCAAGACATTGATTATGAATCATCTGAACAGGTTTCTGTTTCTTCTGACTCTTCTAATGAACAGGATTTGTCTATACCTACTTGTGAGGACTCTGATGCAGAAGTTTCCATTCCTTCTGCTTCTCCCCAGGAGGATTTTTCTTGTGGGGAAACTTTACATACCTTAAGGGAACATTTCTACTGGGAAAGTCAAGATTTCTCTGAATCTAAAAAGAGACTTAGGGATTTTCTTCTTCTTCCTCCTCAGCATAGGGTTTTGGATACCTCCTGTTCTAGACATTGTTGATGATGTTTTTTTCAGAATCTAGTATGGCTCCTAATTCTCTGCCTCCGGCTCCTTGTAAGCCAGACAGATACTACAGGGTTCCTAACTCCCACAAATTCCTTTTCAAAAATCCTATTGTAGATCCTGAAACCATTTCTCAGGGTCCCAAGGGCATTAAGGCCTCTACTGCTAAAAATCCTACCCCTTTTGATAGAGATTCCAGGGCGCTGGATAGATGGGGTAAGAAGGTTTACACTTCTGCAACCTTGGCAGTCAGGGCTTTAAACTGTCAATTTCATATGCTTAAATATCAACAGCATATCATGGGACTGCTTAAACAGAAAATGTTAATTTCTGACTGTGTGGAAAATAGATTTACAGGATTTATTGCATTCAGCTGAACAAGTTGGAAAACATACTTTGCAATGTGGTTTTGATTCTTTGGAGGCCTCTTGCAGGGCTGCTGTAACTGGGTCTGTGCTAACTCTGCCTGATCATGTTAAAGCAAAATTGCTGGATGCTCCTTTACAACAGGACCATCTTTTTGGTAATAAGGCTGAAGAAGTTTTAAAAAAGATGGAAAATAAAGCTAAATCTATGCAAATTGTGAAAGATTTCTTACAAGTGCAACCTCCAAGATTTAGTAGGCACTGGCCTACTAAGAACTGGTCCTTTCCAGTTCCTTCGAGAGCCACTCCAGTCAAGCCCAGACATTCCAAAGGTTCCAGGTTCCAGATTTCAGTCACAAGGGACTTTTAGAACAAAACAATGGGGTGCCTCCACCTCCAAATCTGGAAACAACAAGGCACCTCCCTATGGTAAACAGTCTCAATGACTTCCCTCTACAATTATCAAGCATTTACCTCTTAGCTGCCCCTTTGGGGGGAAAACTGGCACTTCATGCAAGAAACTGGCAACTTATAACCCAGGGCAAATGGGTTTTAATTATAGTATCCCAGGGATACAGATTTAATTTCCACACTTTGCCAATCCCAAACAGATGGCCAGACGTGCCCCCAAATCAGTGGGCAGGGGCCCAGAAACAAGTGCTGTCCCTCATGAACATGGGGGCTATTCGACCAGTACCAGAAGAGGAAAAGGAACAAGGTTTCTATTCTAGACTTTTCTTGGTACCCAGAAAAGACAAATCATGGTGTCCAATTCTGGACTTATCTACTCTAAACACATTTCTGGATATTCCAAAATTCAAGATGCTGACTCAACAGTTACTTCCTATGCTAGGCAAAGATGCCTGGTTGGTAACTCTAGACTTAAAAGAGGCTTACGTGCATATCCCAATCAGGGAATCTTGCATAAGATACCTCCGCTTCAAAGCAGGCTACTTGCATTACCAGTTCTCTGCACTGCCCTTTGGCTTATCTACTGCACCCAGGGCCTTCACAAAGTGCCTGGCTCCAGTAATTGCATTTTGCAGGCAAAGAAATATTCAGATATATCGATACCTGGACAATTGTCTAATTCAGGCAGAAAACAAGGACATTCTTCTAAAGCATCTGGCATTTGTAAAAAGGGTTCTGACTTGTGTAGGGTACACCATAAACGAAAAGAAATCACAGCTGGTACCCTCTCAAAAAATTACATTCCAGGGTGCAAGCTTGAATACAACTGCTCAGATGGGCTTACCTTACACCAGAAAAGCAAATTCATTTGGTAACTTACTTCAAACAGGTGGCCACAAAAACCCTGCTTATCTGCTAGATAAATTCTGCAAGCCTTGGGGTTCATGGCTTCCTGCATTCTTCTAATTCCATATGCAAGACTGCATATGAGGAAACGTCAGTGGTAAGTTTATGGAGTCAACATTGTCACAGCTTGGAAACAGTGATTCCTATCATACCTTGCCTGCAAGTAGAGTTCCTGTGGTGGGCAGAGGCCTTCCACCAAAACAAGGGACTGCCATTCACTCCACCCCCTGCCACCCAAACCCTAACAACAGACGCATTAGACTATGCTTGGGAGGCTCATCTGGCCAGGAAGTGCATTCAGGGCAAATGGAGCCCAAATCAAATGCACCTTCATATCAATCAGAAAAGATGCTAGCTGTACAGAATGCACTGAGAGCCTTCAAGGACTACCTTCATCCAGGACAATTACTGATAAAGACAGACAACACCACAGTTATGTGGTACATAAACAGACAGGGGGTTACACACTCCTATCCCCTTTCCAGACTAGCCATGGCATTGTGGAACACTGCCTTGACCTCCCAAATACAACTACAAGCTCAATTCCTGCCAGGAAAGCTGTATACTGGCAGACGAACTAAGCAGAAATCTCATGGACCCACGCAAATGGAAACTGGAACCACGGATTTTCAACCTATTGACATGCAAATGGGGGAGTCCAGACATAGATCTTTTTGCCTTACCCCAGAACTGTCATTTGGACAAATTCTGCGCAAGACCTCATCACAAAAAAGCCTGGAAAGTGGATGCTGTATCATTCAGCTGGAAAAACCTATCAGTCTATGCTTTTCTCCCTCTGCCTCTGCTCTCCAAAGTTCTACTAAAAGTCAAACAGGACAAACCAAAAATGATTTTGATTGCTGCAGACTGGCCTCGCCAACACTGGTACCAACTCCTGCGCAGTGTGTCGCACCTTCCACCATGGCACCTGCCTCAGACACCTTACTTACTGTCTCAGCAGAACAACCAAATTCTGCACACTCAGCTCCAAACTTTGAATCTTGCAGCGTGGCTAATCACCTAAATTCACCCTCAGCAAACCTGTGATGGATGTCATTTTTGGAGGCGAGAAGGCCTAGTACTAGAAAATCATATGCTGACAAATGGAAAAGATTCTGTGCTTGGAATCAGTCACAAGGAATAAGCACAGCAGTTGATAATCACAGAAGGACCCACTCGGGGCACAAAATGTAAAATAATAAAAAAAAGTGAAACCACAAAGGACGCTCCACGGAGAACGGTGAATTAACCACTTTTATTACCAAAGAAAGAAACGACCAAGCGCTTTCACCAGTACAACTGGCTTCTTCAGAGTCGTTTGAAACTTCACATTCTCATATATTTATTGCACTCAACCCATAGCCATAGGTTAAAATCAAAAATAGCCCACCCAATAAAAACATCACACTAATTAATATGTATATAATCACGCAACATTGTTTCTTAAAAAAACATTATACAAAATATATATATATATATATATATATATATATATATATATATATATATATATATATATATATAATATATGTGTCTCATATATAATATATATGTAACCATGTATGTATTATAACCATACTGATAATAAATACTACAAAAACATAATAAACCTGCTTGATTTAACTAATAACAATGCATTGCCAATATTTATAATGTTTTCACCCAACTCAGTAATACAACATTCCATTAAGTTAAATTTGTTGGGATTTCAACTTTAAAAGGGGCTTTAAAGATACACTGTCATTGAGCCCAGGAAATTTTAGTGCATCAAGTCTTAACTGCCATTCTGTTTCCAAAGCACCCACTTTATTTACCGTATCCCCACCACCACCAAACTCAAAAATCCGTCCTACCACAAAAAACAAGAATTTATTGAAATTAGAACATGTAGTGCTGTGTAGATATAACGCATTATGTGTATCATTCTTTCTAATAGATCTAACATGTTCAGATATCCTGTCTTTTAACCTCCTAATAGTCTTACCTACGTAGAATGCCTCACATGTCATACACGAGGCCACATATACTAAATTCTTAGTATTACAGTTACATTGACCAGGACATGGTATAGTGTATTTGTAACCCCACACACATAAATATGATCCTTCACTAATAAATCTACACCACCTACATGCCCCACATTTCCTCATATTGGATTTGAATTGAGGTTTGGCTTTTCTTTCCAACATTCCCTTCAAGTTGTCACCTCTACCATAAACAATCAGAGGATCAGAGCCCACTAACCCTTTCATTTCATCACTTAAAACGCTTCTCCACAGGCTTTTCACTGTTTTACATAAATCCGGTGCTCTGTTGTTGTACTTTAAAACAAGACAAGTTCCAGAATACTTGTCATCAGTTTTACTACTTATTGAAACCCCCGAATGCAAAATTTTGATAGTGGGCTATGTTAGATCTATTAGAAAGAATGATACACATAATGCGTTATATCTACACAGCACTACATGTTCCAGTTTCAATAAATTCTTGTTTTTTGTGGTAGGACGGATTTTTGAGTTTGGTGGTGGTGGGGATATGGTAAATAAAGTGGGTGCTTTGGAAACAGAATGGCAGTTAAGACTTGATGCACTAAAATTTCCTGGGCTCAATGACAGTGTATCTTTAAAGCCCCTTTTAAAGTTGAAATCCCAACAAATTTAACTTAATGGAATGTTGTATTACTGAGTTATGTGAAAACATTGTATATTGGCAATGCATTGTTATTAGTTAAATCAAGCAGGTTTGTTATGTTTTTGTAGTATTTATTATCAGTATGGTTGTAATACATACATGGTTGCATATATATTATATATTAAACACATATATTATATATATATATTTTTTATACAGTTTACATTTGTATAATGTTTTTTTAAAAAACAATGTTGCATGATTATATACATATTAATTAGGGTGATGTTTTTATTGGGTGGGCTATTTTTGATTTTAACCTATGGCTATGGGTTGAGTGCAATAAATATATGAGAATGTGAAGTTTCAAACGACTCTGAAGAAGCCAGTTGTACTGGTGAAAGCGCTTAGTCGTTTCTTTCTTTGGTAATCAAAATGGTTAATTCACCGTTCTCCGTGGAGCGTCCTTTGTGGTTTCACTTTTTTTATTATAATAAGCACAGCAGTGCCCAATATTCCTCAGATTTTATAATACTTAACTGAGATGCTTCACAAGGGCCTGTCCTTTTCTTCCATAAAAATCTGTGTCTCAGCCATTTCAGCTCATTACAACACAGAACTTCCCCTCTTCTCTCATCCTCTGCTAAAGCAGACCACCCAGGAGAGCTCCAACCCCTGCCTGGGACCTCAATTTTGTATTGGAAAAACTCGCTCTCCCTCCTTTCGAGCCAGATGCTACTGCAGACTTAAAATTTCTCTCCTGGAAAACAGCTTTCCTTTTAGCAGTCACTTCAGCTAGAAGGATTTCTGAATTACAGGCTCTTATGGCAGTGGAGCCTTTCATTATTTTTCATGCGGACAGGGTGTCTCTCGGGACCAATCCATCCTTCATGCCCAAGGTGGTATCCAGTATGGCTCTTAATCAGACCATTCATTTGCCAACTTTCTTTCCCAATCCACAGAACAAGGGGGAGCGGATTCTGCATTCATTGGATGTACACAGACAAGTTAGATTTTGCTTACAGGACAAAATCTCTAAGAAAATCAGAACAACTACTGGTGGCATTTGCTGCAGGGGCAGAAGGAAAGGCAATTTCAAAGCAGACTATTTCCAAATGGATAAGCCATTGCATTCGTTTCTCGTATATACACCATGGTAAAACTATCCCCGAGTGGATCAGATCTCTTTCCATCTACTTCTACAGCCTTTCTCAGAGGTGTTCTTACCAGAGACATTCTAGAAACTGCTACCTGGAGCTCAGTTCATACGTTCACCAAACATTACCATTTACCTTTCTTCTCTAAATCCAGAGCTGGCTTTGCCATTGCTGTCCTGCAGGGCCTTATAGCTGGTCCTAATGCTGTGTAAATCCATCCTCCCAACCATAGCTTTGGGAATCTACCCAAATGTAATGACTGTAACAGTGAAACATGAAGAACATAGTACAGTTGTGTACACTTACCATAAATGTAGATGTTCGAGTGTATTCACTGTTGTAGTCCTGGTTACCCTCCCTCCAGCCCCCTGTTTTTGTCTTACTATGCCTCTACTTTCTTTTACTATGCTTAAAAGCCTTTTAGGTGTATTTGCTTTTGTTTGGAGGTATATTTTTTGTGTTTTTTAATTATATTTATATATATTTTGCTCCCCATTTGAGGGGCACCTAACATCTGGGGCAAGAAAAACTGATGTATTGGCATCGGCTGCATGTTTTATACCCCTGACGTCATGGAAGAATGGACAGCAACCGATGCAGGACCCAAGACTTTGTTAATCAGGCCGACTGAGGGCACCCTGCCAGCAGATTACCCAAATATATTGACTGCAGCAGTGAATACACTCGGACATCTACATTTATGGTAAGTGTACACAACTGTTCTTTGGGTGTCTTTCTGTAGTGAGGTTAATGTTTAGGCTGAGCAGTTGAGTGTGGCATCTGCATATTGTACTAGGGTACCTTGTGTAGTGGTGGAATATAGGCTATTGATAAAGATATTGAAAGGTAGGAGACCTAGAATTGATGCCTGCGGGATGACAGTTGCAACTAGGAGGAACTCTGAGTAGTCTTGATGCCATTTCATGGCTTGCTTCCTTTTGGATAAATACCTGTGGAACCAGGTTGATGGGGTATTGAGGCCTAGATAGGCTAGCTCCTGGAAGCAGTTTTGGGTGCTACTGTTTTGAGTACTTCTGACAGGTCCAGGAAGACTGAGACTAACTTTTAATTGTTTCTGACTTGATTAACTGTATTTATGAAGTTTAGAAGGGCATTAGTGGTGATGTGGTTAGGTTGAAAGCCATTTTGAGTGGAGGAGAGTAGGTTGTGGTTGGTGAGGTACTTGAATAGATGGGTGTGGATACATTTTTCTAATATCTTTACACTATCGAGTTTAAAGAATATGTTGGTATGGGGTTGTGGAATAATGAGAGATGATGAGTTTTGCTTTTAGTGCCAAGCTAGTGTTTACAAAGTGGGTGTTGAATTGAATTACTATGTTACTTGGTGGCAAGTTGTTGGGGTGGGGGTGATAGAGGTTTCTCCAGGGTTGAGCAGTGACTTTAAGGACTGCATGAAATGTTTTGGGTTATTTTGGTAGGGATTTTGTAGGTCAATAAAATATGCTTTCTTGTCATTCTGTTTTTGTTTGGGGAATTCCTGAAATGCCTATAATTTTGTAGGGTTGTTTGGGTTTTAGTTTTGTGTACGTGTTTTAGGCACATCATCTTAGTCAGTAGCTGCGAGATATTCTTTGTTAGCCAGGATGATGGGATGCATTTTACTTTTATTTCTGAAAGGAATTTGTTCAGTATGGCAAGGAAGATATAGTTAAAGTGAGTAACTGCTTTGTCTAGTGGAAAGGTTTTTTTTTTGACATTTCCAATTATATTGCTTTAGTATTATTTAGAGTTTGGGGTTAAAGTTGAGCAAATTTCAGACTCGTTTGTGTGTTTCTTGTCTCTGAGTGGTTGGCTGCTGTCTAATAGCATAGGTGAGCAGATGGTCATTACTGCTATCTATTAAAGTTCTGCTGCCTTTGTGATGTTATATGGCTTGTTTGTAAGAGACCAATTCAGTTTGTTTTACTTTTTTTTTTTTGTGTGTGCCCTAGTAGTAACATACGTTAGTCACATAACCCAAATAAGTTTAGGTCATGCGCGGTATTGGTTTTATTTCCAATCAATGTTTACATCTCCTAAGATTATAATCTCCTTATGTTGTGCATCCACTGTAGAAATTCATTTGTAGGTGGATTTCCTGGGAATGTCAAGTTCTATTAGTATGGATTTGCTATTGTTGAGTTTGAAGTGGATAATAAGAATTTCACATTTTGAAATGTGATATTTTGAGTGAGTTGTTAGGTGTTAAAGACTATTGCTTCTCCATCACCTCTCTTTGTTAGTCTGTCTGCTTGGATTATTTGTATCACGGAGGGATTATTTTAATGGTTTTAGTTGCAATAAATATGTCGGGGTTATATTGAGAGAGGGCTTTGTGGAGGTCTTGGGTTTCATTGAGTATGCTTTGAAAGTTTGTTTAGAAGAAATAGGTTTTATCTGCTTCATAGTTTGGAAAGATTTGTGATGTTGTGAGAAAGAGGGGTTTGTTTTGGTTGAGTATTACTGTTTGTGTCAGGGTTGGGGTGGATTTCACCACTTTCGAAAAGTTTAGTTGTAATATGCAGCTATGACTAGAAGTGTTTAGGCTTTTGTAATGTATGCTGATGAGTGGATTGTGATGCTTTACTGGATTTTAAGATTAAAATTGTGTGTGATTGTTATGTGGAACCAATTCAGAAGAAATCATTGAAAAATGTGATGCAAAGGATTAAGGATTGATGTGTTTGAATGTTAGTGGGAGGAAATTTAAGACTGTGTATGTGGGATTTTAAGGCTGTGATGTGCATGAATAGAATAAAAATAGTTATGGTAGTCGCATAACGTTGAGTTCTAGAGTGAAGTATGAAATATGGTATGTACTTTGTAGTCAAAATACTTCGCTGTTTGAAGTAGGTTTTCAGAACATGTGAATAAGTCATTTTTGAATGAGCATGTTGGTAGTAGTTGGATCATTCTTATAGTGCATTTGTTAGCTGAGAGGTAGGTTTTTGAGGATAGGCTTTAAGTAGTGTTTTGGTGGTAGGGGTACAGGATTTGGTTTATGCCTAGAGTTGGTACAAGAGAAGGTATTAAAAGATACAGATTTTGAAAATGTGGGTAGCAGTAAAAGGTTTGTCGATTTCTGGGGAAAGAGGAAGGTACGTTTCTTTTATGGGTGGGTGAGGTTTTACTAAATGGTGACTGTCTAAGGAGGGTTGTGGGTTGTGCGAAGATGAGTTTTAAAGTAGATGCAGTTGAGGTGGGTGGGAATTAGGAGTAGTGGAATGGCTTGGCCTGAAATCCACAGTAACTGGAGTTGCAGCCCCAAAAACTATTAGAAATCTACAGGTTAAAGTAGGTAAGGAGAAAAACGCTGCAGCCTTTGAAGCTGTATTTCTGCAGAGGAAAATGTTGGGTTCAAAATAGCTATGGGTATATGTGGGTTGTTATTTATTATGTATTTACTTTTGAAATCTGTAAAGAGATGGAATGAAAGTTTATATTTACAAGTGAATGTATGATGAATTAAATAACAAGAAAACTTTTTTCAGTATGTCATATTAATCCTGTGGTAGTTGTGTACAGATTATACTGGGAACATGCACAGTGACTATACTTGGGATGGTTTTAGTAAAATATCTTGGAGGGGGTGGGAGGTATTGATGCAAGCAGGGGTGGGAGGTATTGATGCAGGGAGTTGGAGTCCTCCAGTAGTATGCACATTACAAAACGAGCTGAGATAAGCACTCTTACAGGCTATTGCAGGCATATAAACATATCAATCTTACTTTTATGTGGTCCTTTGGGATGTTCTTGATTGCTTTTACTTATTTTTGCCAATGATATGTTTTCAATTCACTTATGATGCTTTGTAGTTAATTTAAAAAAGGGGGGTAAATGCCAGAAGGTAAGAGGTAGCAGTTTATACAGAAATTGTGGTAGCAGTATAAGTGGCAAGCGACTTCAAAGGTGGCTGCACATTGAGAAACATCTTATTTCTAGCTCTCCCAGTGTGAAAACAGAAACTCAGCAGAGGCAGCCAGTGGACTTGTGTTTATGGGTAAATTTTAGTAACTGGATAGTAAATGCACTGCCTGGATGCCAGGAATAAAGAAATCTAGAAGAGGAAAAAATCGGCTACAAAATGTAAGAAAGAAACACCGACTAGGGAAATTTCTGCAGCTGTTCAGCAAAAAGCAATGCAACCTTCAGACATGACTTCCAGTAACTTACAGGAAGACACAAGCCAACTGCATACAGACCTGGTTAAAATAAAACACTGATGGAGTAAAGCAACACAAAAGGCTGGAAAAAATGGAAGAAGCTTTAAACAGATGTTTACATCAGATGATAAAACTGCAAAAATCAGAGGTTGAAATAAAGAAAAGGCTGGCTGAATAAGAGACTGCTCAGGAAGAGATGTTTAAAAAAATAATAGGAGGACAGAGCCCATAAGAAAAACCTGAAATTTTCAGCTGTACAAGAGAAGCTGTAAGCAACAGACTGCATTAATTTTATGAAAGCACAAATAAGCAACTGGACTGGTATTCCACAGCAGGAGTTGATACTTGAAAGGGCACATCGTGTGTATGCTCCAAACTTGGCTATAAGAAAGCAACCTAAACCTTTAATAGTAAAGATGCAGTCCTACCAGCAGAAGGCGTTGATTCTGACAAAATTGTGGCAGAAGGACAGTGTACTAAAAGTGGGAGATAGAGTGCTTGTGGAGAATGATTACCGTTGCACACCAGACAGAAGAAGGGCAAGTTTATTTCCCAATTCAAGGAATGTTGAGATACAGGGGTGAGATTCAAATCTGCCATACCCAGCTGTCTTGAAGGTATTCTTCCCTGAAGGGACAAAATGCTAGGGAGGAAAGACAGAAGTTTTGTCCAACAAAAAATAAGGTGTGAAACGGAAGGAGATTCTTCTTGTTCTACTGGTAATAAAGACTGCAGAGGGACTGTACCTGCGAAACCTTTTCAAATTTTTCAACGGAAAATGTTGGAAAGAAGGAATGAAGCCCAAGAGTTGCCTAGAAGAATCTAGAGTATGTTGGAAATGAAGCAGTCAGGATTTCAGAGATGAACAGTAGTAATAAAACCAGTAACTTAATATGGGATCACAATGCTATAATTATATTTGAAAAATATGACCAAGAAAATCTGGAAATATTGGACTTTTTCAGAATTTGTTGGACTTGTGGGGGACTCTAATGCATACACCCTACTTCATGTCATTAATGTTCAGAAAAGTGCTTTGGGGAGGGGAAGAGGAGGGAGAAAGTTATCTGTAAGTAAATATTTTTCTTCAATAATACCAATTTTGTGGCATGTGGTTTTCTTTACATGCTATAACATTAATTTTTATTTTCAGTCATTTTTAAGTATAATGGGGATTGTAAACGGGTGCAGCTGTTTTTTTTCTCCCTTCTCTCTGTCTCCTTGTTCAGTTTTAAGAAATGTAGGCACTGCAATGTATAGAAAAAAAGTCTGGTTAAAAAGCATGATAGAAAAATTAATGTGCTTTTTCTCATTCTTGCTTGAGAAAATGACTGGATTGAAGACCTTGGATTGATTTAGTGACCGGTTTTGGGAGAAAGCAAGTAAATGAGGAAGGACATTGGATACTGTGAAGCTTTTTTTCTAGCAAATGCATGTATGCTCAGTAACAGTTGTACATATTTCCATGGAAACAATATGATCAAGAGGAACTGGCTGCCTGGTTCTTATGTCTCCATGGAGATAATCTGGTAAAGAGAAACAGCCTACAGTCTGGGGGAGAGTGATTGGCTGAGGGGGAAAAAAAAGAAAGTAGGTAATGTTCTCTGAAAGCACTCGGGCTTTCCCAGGGTAGTTAATGCTCTCTGTAAACATGTGGGGATTTTCCCAGCTGGGAGAGCTATAAAGACAAGACAGAACCAATCAGCACTTAGTAGAAACACAGGCTGCACCATGTGTCTACCACGCATCTTAGCATGGATGTCCTTTCTTTTCAGTTAACCCAAGTCTGAGTGTGGCTGTCCATTTGGGACTTTTGTTCCTATTAGGAGGGTAAAACATAGTTTTGTGCGTTAGCATTAAGTTAATAGGTTTTAGGGCGGTATTTGGTGTTTGTTTTATTGCTCGAGGGCTTTCCATAAAACAAAAAGTTATGTAAGATATGCACAAATATATATGACAAACAACTGTATGAAAGTTTAACCTGCCAAAAAGTGTATGCATGTAACACAAAAGCTGGAACTAGACATTTAACAAAAAGGTGTTGTACATAAAAGGTGGGAATAATAACTTTTTAATGCAATGATGCTTTCTAAAATGTCTTTAGATGTATTATGTATGAGGCCATTTACAAACAAGAAAGAGTAGTGAACTGTATTAAAAAAACGTAGAGTGCAAATAACAATGTTAAAGGAGACACATTTAGAACTGAACATGTGAATTTGATAAAGATTTTCAGAATGGTTATCCAGTGGAATACCTGGGACAAAGTAAAAGAGAAATGCTTAAATTAATTGTAAGAGGAGCTTGATAGAAAAAGATAAAAGTAATAATGGCAGGTTTGTATTTGTAATGCTACGGGGCTTCTGGCAAGGGAGTAGGATTATATTGGCATGTATTTACTTTCCACCTAGAGTTTGGAGTGAATTTACATATTTCCCAAGATAGAAAAACTGGCCTAGGCTAGACAAAATTTACATTTCACAGGAACATGTGCATTTAATTGAAGGTCTTGATACCCACACAATAACTGTTTTAGATCATGTGCCAATAATAGCTAAAATAAAAACAGGGTAATGAAATAAAAACGAGAGATTGGCACTTTCTCACCTGTTGAAAAGAGAGGAATTTAAGGAATGGGTAGTGGAGATTATTCAGGAATTGTTAGAGAGAATAGAAGTTTCTTCTGAAAATGTAGCTAAGGAGTGGGATAAAATTCAGATGGATTTTAAAAACAGGGTGGTAATAAAAGAAAGAGCTGTGGTTAAGAAGTAACAAGAATTATTTAGAGGGACAGACAAATGTTAAAGTTTTGCAGAATAGGGGGAATTTTCACAGAACAAGAAGAGGATCAATTCCAGAATGCTAAGCAGAAAGTAAGGGATTACCTTGATAAATATGCACAAGCTTAGAATGATTTCTATTAAGCAACTGTTTTTTGTTAATAACACTAGAGCACAAAAACTTTTAGCACAATGACTCTGGCAACAGAATGTAGAAAGGGCTGTTGCCAGACTTGGGGAGCCTATAACAAGGAAGGTAACAAGAGATCCTATAGAGGTATTAGAAATATTTTGAAATTACTATGAGAGTCTATGTAAACCAGAGAAATATGAAAATCAAGAAAAGATACAAATGGAAATGTTTATGGAAGAATTAAATATGCCAAGGTTAGAGGTACATGAGGCTTAATTACTAACAGTTAAGGTAGGAGGAGATGAGATAATTGTGATGTATAACCAATCTACAGGAAAGTCCCCTAGAATAGATGGTATTCATGTGGAAGTTTAGAAACTATGAGGAAAAAACTGATAAAGATATGGAAGATTTTTTTATCAGTATCTTAAGAGGAGGAGAAGTACTACCGTCCCGGAAGAAAGCAATGGTGGTAGCTGTAATACCCAAAGAGGGTAAGTATCCATCAGATCCAGCTTCATACAGGCCCAGTTCAGTACTAAACCATGATTGTAAAGTGTTCATGTCAATAATGGCTAAAAGAATGGCAAAAGTAATGCCAAAACTGATAGGTTTGGATCAGTGTGGTTTTGTGGAGGGGAGGCAAACATTTGCCTACATTAACAGAACTTTGATGATCCAGGGGGAAGCAGAATATAAGAAAATACCATTATTGGTGGGCCTTGATACAGAGAAAGTATTTGACACCAGAAGCTGGGACTTTATGAGCAGGGCAATGGAAGCATTTGCATTTCCTGAAAATAATATAAGGTTGATTAGGAGGATATATGAGGGATCTGAGGTGAAAATTTAAGTAGGCGTGGTCCTCTCTGATGATTTCTGCTTGAGCTGAGGAACCATGCAGGGGTGTCCTATTTCCCCTTTATTATTCACATTATATTTAGAACCATTGGCAAAGAAAATAAAGGATTCAAATTTAAGGATATAATTGGTATGGTAGTGAAGAAAAGATGGCTTTATTTGCGCACATTATTTTGTACCTGAGAAAACCAGGAAAAATACATTACAGTGTTGTGGAACATTTTGAGACAGTTTCAGATCTTTTCGGGGTACAAAATTAATGAAGCTAAAACAAAAGCAATAGTTGTAAATTATATACCCACGCATGAACTGATTCAGGAAAACACATATTTATGGGGACATGATAAAATGAAATATTTAGGTGTATGGATTAAAAATGATTCTAGTGTGGCAGCTAAGGATGCTTGGGAAAAAACTAAACAAAAGAAAATACAAAAACTGAGAAAATGAAAGCTATGTACTATAGATAATAAGATACAAGCCGTTAATGTTTTTAGTTCCTTTAGTCTTGTACACAGGCCAGGTATATTTTTTATCAACCAGATGAGAGTAATAAAGAGCAGAAGGACTTTATCTGGGAGGGGAAGACGACAGGAGTCAAGTGGGGTAAGCTGATTCTTCCAGTAGAACAGTGTGGATTGGGATTACGCAATTTGAAGGGGTATTTAGAGGTATACAGTTAAGACTCCTATACATAGCACAAGCAGGAAAGTATAATTCAAAGTGGAAAGGGATGATGATGAAACACCGGGGATGCTTAAGAAACAAGGAGAGACTGGGATTTTGGATGCAGGCCTTTAAAGAGAATAACAATCATACAGCATATTATATCCATAAATTAGCAGAAAGTATTCTAAGAAGTAAACCAACATGGGAATGGAGAAACGATATTCTGCTGATAGGGATGACTGCAATTAGGGATACAGACAAGTAGGCACAAGGGGTCTGGAATTTATTGGAGAAAACTGGCAAAGGAACCAAGGTATTGGGAGTAAATAACTAGAGATGGAAAGATAGAAAATGGGAAGACACCAAGAATTTATTTGGACTTCAGGTTAGAGATTGCTTTCCCCATCAGGGGTTGATATCAGATTATAGGCAAAGAGAATGAACTAGGGGAGTCCTAAATGAAAGACCAGCACTGGTGGAGTCGAATCTAGAACAGAAGCTGCCATTAAAAAGGAATCAATAGTAGAGCATGTAGAATATATTGATGGTAATTGTAAGAAACAATCAGTATGTTAGAAAGGATTGGGAAGAGAGATTGGATAAGCAATTCACAATGAAATGATGGGAAGGGTATGTGTATGTCTTCCAAATATGCAACAAAACCTAGAAGATTTAGGATTTTTGCTTGGAAATTTTTGCATAGATATTTTTATATCCCAGGTAGACTCAGAATTTTTCCTTAGGCAGATAGTAAATGTTGGAGGTGTAAAGGGGAAGAAAGAGGTAACTGGGAACATATTTTCTGGAAGTACTGTGAGTTGTCGGACTTCAAGGATTCACTGCATAGGAAAAAGTGGGAATTGTGGGAACAATACATTTAAGGGATGAGTGTGTCTGTATGGTTTGTGATGTTAAATGCTTGTGACTAGGATTGTGCCTGTGTGGTTGTTTGATTTATATAAATGTATGATTGCTTATGTCGTAATGATGGTTTAATAAAGATGTTTCTTTAAAAAATGCAGGAATTGAATAATTTATGTAATATTGCTTAAGTCATATGATGTATAGCAGTGTAGGTCAAGTACAATGTTTACGTTAATATAGTTTGATTACTTTGATATGAATGTAATTTTTCATATATCATAAGTGATAATTCAGTAAAGTTGTTTGGGGAAAAAATGGTGCAAGTGGTACTTGCATATGGCTGAATTTGTCACACCCCAGAATAGTGTGAATGCATATCACTTTAGAAAGTTCCAGTGTTCTACTGAAAAACCATTGGCATTATATGGAATGCTAATGAATGAAAGGAATGCAGGGAGAGTGGTAAGGTAAGCAAGACTGAAGGGTAGTTTGGGTTATTTTAGGATATAGATGTGGATCACATGAGAGGAAGAATAAACGCAATAGAGAGAGAGAGCACCATTAATATGTATATTTCACTAAGCCGTGGTGGTACAACAGTAGTGTTGTTGCCTCACAGCAAGTGGATGTTCTTTGTCTCACATTGCTGCAGTCATAATCTGTGGGTAGTCCGCTGTCCTCGGTCGGCCCGAATACCAAAGAGTTAGGCTGGCGTCGGTCATGGGCACCCGGTGCTGACGTCAGTACGTAATAGTACTTAAGCGCATGACCGACGCCATATCCTCAGTCTTTCTTGCCGCGTGGTCCGAAGCAGAAGCAGCGTTTGCAAGTGCCGTTCGGCATTCTAAAATTTTCAATTATCGAGTTTCAGACCGAAGACCAAGTTGGGCTAAGTACCCCGTTGGGGAAAATTTTTGTCTTTTCTTGCCTCAGTTAATCCGGATGTCAGGAAAAGTTAATAATTGTATTTCTTGTGGGAAACAGATACCTCATAGGGACTATCATTCTCTCTGTATTCCTTGCTTGGGGCCTGAACATGACATAGTCGGGTGTCGCTTTTGCGCTAGATTTAATAAGCGCACCATTAAACGAAGATTAGACTGTGCCAGGCTTGTTTTCGGTCAGCGGTGTAACTACAACATGCCGTCGGATCCTCCGACGCCCGCTACCGCTAAAAAACGTAAAGATAAATCTTTAAGGTCTAAGCCGGATGAGTCGTCCGTTGCGGACGCCGGTTCTATGGAACCTCCGGTTGAATCTGTGGATCCGGCCGAGGCCTCGGCTGAATCCCAGGGGGAACCTTTACTTTTGCAGGAGTTGGCCTCTCAGGAGTTAGGCCAGGCCGAGGGTGCTTCTCAAGTATCTGTAGTTCCATCCTTACAAAAGGTTATTAGGCCTTCTACCTCAGTGGCTAAGGGCCATGCTAAGGCTAAATCTGGTCTTACTGGTTCTGGCCATAGCCCTAGTTCTTCAGCTTCTGTTCCTAAAAAAAAACATATGTTGAAAATGGCAGAGGATTTGATTACTTTGATCAGGGGATCTATGCCCCCCCCAGAGAAGAGGCCTAGGGTGGAGACGGATTTAGAGGGAATGGAGCATTCTTCAGACTACTCTGAGTCCTCAGCTGAGGATATTCAGGATTACCCTCCCTATTCAGATTCGGATGCAGAGGATTCCTGTCCTTCTGCTTCTCCTCCAGAAGATTTTTCCTTTTCTGAAACTTTACATTCCATGAGGGAACATTTCAAGTGGGAAGGTCAGGATTTTTCAGATTCTCGTAAAAGGCTTAGGGAATTTTAGTTTTTACCACAACATAGGCCTTTGGCTATTCCCCCTGTCTTAGATGTTGTTCAGGATGTTTTTTCTGAAGCTTCACTTAATCCTGATACCACCTGCCCCTGTCAAGCCAGACAGATATTACAGAGTTCCAGAAGCACATAAGTATTTGTATAAGAGTCCTACAGCTGACCCGGAAACTATTATTCAAGGGCCGAAGGGTGTCAGGGCTTCTGTGGTTAAGAATCCAGTTCCTTTGGATAAAGATTCTAGAGCGTTGGATAGGTGGGGGAAAAAAGTGTGCACCTCTTCTACGTTAGCTATGAGGGCTTTAAATTGCCAGTTTCATATGCTGAAGTATCAGAACTTTTTGTTAGGCCAATTGAAATCTAAGGTGGATGCTTTATCTGAGGGTTTAGAGTGTAAGGAATTGCAGGAGTTGGTTCATGCTTCAGATCAGGTTGGAAAACATTCTTTGCAGTGTGGTTTTGATGCTCTTCAGGCTTCATCCAGGGTGGCTGCTACTGGTTCAGTTATTCGTAGACATGCCTGGCTTAAGGATCAAAATTTGTCAGAGCATGTTAAAGCCCGGATTTTGGATGCTCCTCTTCAATCTGAAGTTCTTTTTGGTTCTCCTGTGGAGTCGGTTTGAAAAAGATGGAAGATAAAGCTAAGTCTATGCAGACTGTTAAGGATTTTTTGCAGGTGCAGCCCCCTAAGTTTAGCAGGAATTGGCCTGCTAGAGGATGGTCCTACCCTTCTTCGGATTTCCATTCTAAGGGCAGGTCTAGGCGTAGTAGAGGCAGGGCTCATGCTCAGGGGTCTTTCAGACCTAGGACTTGGAGTTCTCCTGCACAGTCTTCTGGTGAGGGCAGGGGTCAGCCTTTTCGTAAACAGACCCAATGACCTGTATTGCCAGCTGCCAGATCCTTCTTTTCTGGCAGCTCCTCTAGGAGGAAAGTTGACACTTTTCAAACAAAACTGGCATTTGGTCACCCAGGACAAATGGGTGTTGGAAATAATAAATTAAGGTTACAAGTTTTACTTTCACACTTTTCCTCATTTCAAAGGCATGCCAGATGTGCCTCCTCAGCAAAGGCTGGAGGCTCAGGAACAAATTTCTTTACTTTTACAGATGGGAGCTATCCAGGTGGTACCTCTGTCAGAAGTAGGCCTAGGGTTTTATTTCCGTCTATTCCTAGTGCCAAAGAAAGGAAGCACTTGGAGGCCAATTCTGGATTTGTCCATTCTCAATACCTACCTAGACATTCCAAAGTTCAAGATGTTAACATTACAACAACTTCTGCCTATGTTAGGCAAAGATCACTGGATGGTAACCCTGGATCTCAAAGAGGCCTATCTTCACATTCCTATCAGGCCCAGCTGCAGGAGATTCCTGCGATTTCGGGCTGGTACTTCTCATTATCAGTTCTCTGCATTGCCCTTTGGTTTATCTACTGCGCCCAGGGTGTTCACAAAAGTTCTGGCTCCTGTAATAGCTTTCTTCAGACAGAGGGGAATACAAATTTATCCTTATCTGGACGATTGCCTGATTCTTGCTCAAGACAAAGACAAGTTACTTCAACATCTGCAGTATGTAATGGCAGTTTTAAGGTGCCTAGGGTATTCTGTGAACGAAATAAAGTCCAGTCTAGTACCCTCTCAGGACATGTGCTTTCTGGGTGTGAGACTGAATACAGCTTCTCAGATGGATTTTCTGACCCCGGACAAACAAAGAACTCTTCACCTGTACTTCCAGCAGTTATCAGTACTGTCCAGGCTGACTGCAAGGACAGTCCTTCAAGCCTTGGGGTTCATGGCATCTTGCATTCTAGTACTTCCCAATGCCAAACTGCATATGAGGAAGCTACAATGGTATCTCAAAACTGTATGGACTCAACACTGCCACGATTTGGACACTGTCATTCAGATAATACCTTGTATCCAGAAGGAATTCTTGTGGTGGGCGCAGGAATGTCACCTAAACAAGGGACTCTCTGTGACCCGACCAGAGGCGAGTCAGATCATAACGACGGATGCCTCGGAATTGGCTTGGGGAGCACACTTCAATGGGAAATGGATTCAAGACATGTGGCCTCCCAGACTACATTTACATATCAACATGAAGGAGATGTTAGCAGTCCAATTTGCCCTGATGGCCTTCAAGGACCTACTTCAACCAGGACAGGTGTTGATTCAAACAGACAACACAACAGTCATGTGGTACATCAACAAGCAGGGGGGAACCCATTCTTACCCCCTTTGCAGACAAGCAATGATATTGTGGGAGACTGCTCTGAGTTTGCACATCACTCTTCAAGCACGGTTTCTGCCAGGAGCACAGAACTCCCTAGCAGATGTATTGAGCAGACAAATTGTGGACCCCCACGAGTGGAAATTGGATCCTCAGGTATTCCAACAGTTGACAATGGCTTAGGGAACTCCAGACATAGATCTGTTCGCTTCTCCACTAAATTTCCAACTACCAAAATTTTGCACAAAGATGTTCCACCCAAAAGCTTGGAAAGTGGATGCTCTATCTTTCAGTTGGAACAACCTTCACATCTATGCTTTCCCTCCTCTGCCTCTTCTCCCCAAGGTACTCTTGAAAGTCAGGCGAGACAAGCCTTGCATGATTCTAATAGCACCAGATTGGCCACGTCAGCACTGGTATCCTCTGCTGAGGAGTTTAATTCAGGAGCCTCCTTGTCCTTTGCCACAGATTCCTCACTTGTTGTCCCAGTCAAACAATCATTTGCTCAATGTCAGGGTGCAGTCCCTGCATCTAACAGCCTGGCGTATTCTGTTTTAGAGCCTGGGGGGTCTCAGCTTCCTCAACAGGTTTTAGATGTCATTTTGGAAGCCAGGCGGCCCAGTACTAGAAAAGTTTATGCTGATAAATGGAGGAGATTTTTTCTTTGGAGCACAGCAAAGGGCTTTG